>NW_024070186.1:114394498-114509771 GCF_014754425.2 Oryx dammah
GAGGGTGAGATGGCTGGATGGCATCACTGACTCGACAGACGTGAGTCTGAGTGAACTCCGGGAGTTGGTGATGGACAGGGAGGCCTGGTGTGCTGCAATTCACGGGGTCGCAAAGAGTTGGACACAACTGAGCAACTGAACTGAACTGAATTAAACGTAAAAGCTTTTGCACAACAAAGTAAACTATAAACAAGGTGAAAAGACACCCTCAGAAGGGAGATAATAATACCAAATGAAACAACTGACAAAGGATTAATTTCCAAAATATATTAGCAGCTCATACAACTCAATACCAGAAAAACAAGCAACCCAATCAAAAAGTGGGCAAAAGGCCTAAACAGACAATTCTCCAAAGAAGACATATGGAGGGCTAATAAACACATGAAGAGATGCTCAACATCACTCATTATTCAGTTCAGTTCAGTCGCTCAGTCGTGTCTGACTCTTTGTGACCCCATGAATCACAGCATGCCAGGCCTCTCTGTCCATCACCAACTCCCGGAGTTCACTCAGACTCACGTCAATCGAGTCAGTGATGCCATCCAGCCATCTCATCCTGGGTCGTCCCCTTCTCCTCCTGCCCCCAATCCCTCCCAGCATCAGATTCTTTTCCAATGAGTCAACTCTTTGCATGAGGTGGCCAAAATACTGGAGTTTCAGCTTCAGCACCAGTCCCTCCAAAGAAATCCCAGGGCTGATCTCCTTTAGAATAGACTGGTTGGATCTCCTTGCAGTCCAAGGGACTCTCAAGTCTTTTCCAACACCAAAGTTCAAAAGCATCAATTTTTTGGCGCTCAGCTTTCTTCACAGTCCAACTCTCACATCCACTGGAAAAACCACAGCCTTGACTAGATGGACCTTAGTTGGTAAAGTAGTGTCTCTGCTTTTGAATATGCTATCTAGGTTGGTCATAACTTTTCTTCCAAGGAGTAAGCATCTTTTAATTTCATGGCTGCAGTCACCATCTGCAGTGATTTTGGAGACCGAAAAAAATAAAGTCTGACACTGTTTCCCCATCTATTTGCCATGAAGTGATAGGACCAGATGCCATGATCTTCGTTTTCTGAATGTTGAGCTTTAAGCCAACTTTTTCACTCTCCACTTTCACTTTCATCAAGGGGTTTTTTAGTTCCTCTTCACTTTCTGCCATAAAGGTGGTGTCATCTGCATATCTGAGGTTATTGATATTTCTCCCGGCAATCTTGATTCCAGCTTGTGTCTCATTATTAGACAAATGCAAATCAAAATTACAATGAGATATCACCTTGCACCAATGAGAATTGCCATAATAAAAATCCACAAACAACAAGTGTTGGAAAGGGTGTGGAGAAAAGGGAACCCTCCTTCACTGCTGATGGGAATATAAATTGATAGAGCCGTAGTGGAAGACAGTATGGAGAGTCCTTAAAAAACTAGGAATAAAACCACCATACAACCCAGAAATCCCACTCCTAGCCATATACACTGAGGAAACCAAAACTGAAAAAAAACACTTGTACCCCAATGTTCCCTGCAGCACTGTTTACAATAGCCAATAGACACGGAAGCAACCTAGATGTCTTCTGACACATGAATGGATAAAGAAGTTGTGGTACACATATACGATCGAATACTACTCTCAGCCATAAAAAGGAATGCATCTGAGTCAGTTCTAATGAGGTGGATGAACCTAGAGCCTATTGTACAGAGTGAAGTAAGTCAGAAAGAGAAAAACAAATATCGTATATTAACACATATATATGGCATCTAGAAAGGTGGTACTGAACCTCATCAGTGTCATCCTTCTAGATGCCATATATATGTGTTAATATACAACACAGACATAGAGAACAGACTTATGGACAAGGGACAGGGAGAAGAGGGAGACAGTGAGATGAATGGAGAGACCTGCATGGATGCGTATACACTAACATATGTACATAGACAGCCAATGGGATCTGCTGTTTATGACTCAGGGAACTCAGACTGGGGCTCTGTAATAACCTAGAGGGGTGGGGATGGGCAGGAGGTGGGAGAGAGATTTAAGAGGGAGGGGGCTAATGTATACCTATGGTTAATTCATGTTGATGTATGACAGAAATCAAACCAATACTGTAAAACAATCATCAATCAATTAAAAAAAATTTTTAATATATAATGGACTGTTTCCTAAGCAAGGAAAATACATTTTGCTAAACTAGTGAATGCCTTCACATTTAACCTTTTTAGACTGATATATATATAAATTTTTTAAAAAACCACTTAATTCTCCTTCCTTTCAATAATCACTTCTTTGCTATCTCAGAATCCCTGTATCTTAAATGTAATAAGAACTTTTTCTCAGTTTCCTTAAATTTATTAGTTACTTAATTTTTGCCTAATAATCCTGTGAGAAATTTGTGTCCGTAATTAAAATACCTTTAACAACACCACCACCAAAACAACAACAAAAACACTCAAAAGTATTTAGAGACCAAAATTAGCAGGAAAGGACACTGTTATTAACATGACAAACTGTGTATTTATATAACTACATACTAAAAGTCTGATATAAAATAACAGCCTCGACAGCAATGAAGTTCAGCCTGCCACAAGCTAGGGCCAATGTCACCTGCCAACTGGACTATCTGCCACTGATTCAACAAGTGAGAAACAGAATGAAAACACTCAGGATTCAAGCAAACACTAATAAAACGTTGATTCCAGTTGTCCTCAAAGATGCTGGTACCCTGCATATAACATATAAAGACTACTTATGAAGGCATATGTATTTTTGGGAATTTAATTTTTTCCCCTACATACTCAATATGTGGTAATGCAGTATGCTTAGGTCCAAATTCATCTGTCTGTCTGTCTGTCTATCTATCCTCTTTGCTATGTGCCCAAAACAGGGAAACACAGGAAAGCATTAGGTACAATGATTAATAAGACTTAGTTGTGGATTCAAGGAGCTGACAGTCTAGCAAGATACTCATCATTGCGTCACCATTTGGAGCACAGGAGGGCTATGTACACAATCGGTTGGTCAGTCAGGTCCAAATCTTTGCAACCCCAAGGACTGAAGCACACCAAGCTTCCCTGTCCATCACCAACTCTTGGAGCTTCCTCAAACTTAAGTCCATCAAGTCTGTGATGCCATCCAACCATCTCATCCTCTGTCATCCCCTTCTCCTCCTGTCTTCAATCTTTTCTAGCATCAGGGTCTTTTCCAATGAGTCAGTTCTTTGTATCAGGTGGACAAGCTATTGGAGTTTCAGCTTCAACATCAGTCCTTCCAAAGAATATTCAGGATTGATTTCCTATAGGACTGACTGGTTGGATCTCCTTGCAGTCCAAGGGACTCTCAAGAGTCTTCTCCAACACTGTAGTTCAGAAGCATCAATTCTTTGGCACTCAGCTTTCTTTATAGTCCAACTCTCACATCCATACATGACTACTGGAAAAACCATAGCTTTGACTAGACAGACATTTGTTGGCAAAGTAATGTCTCTGCTTTTTAATGTGCAGTCTAGGTTGGTCATCACTTTTCTTCCAAGGAGCAAGTGTCCTTTAATTTCATGGCTGCAGTCACCATCTGCAGTGATTTTGGAGCCAAAAAAAAATAATAAAGGCTGTCATTGTTTTCACTGTCTCCCCGTCTATTTGCCATGAAGTGATGGGACCAGATGCCATGATCTTAGTTTTCTGAATGCTGAGTTTTAAGCCAACTGTTTTGCTCTTGTCTTTAAGTTTCACCAAGAGGCTCTTTAATTCTTCTTTGCTTTCTGCCATAAGGGTGGTGTCATCTGCATATCTGAGGTTATTGACATTTCTCCCAGCAATCTTGATTCCAGCTTGTGCTTCATCCATTCTGGCATTTCGCATGATATACTCTGCATATAAGTCATACAACCTTGATGTACTCCTTTCCCTATTTGGAACCAGTCTGTTGTTCCATGTCCAATTCTAACTGTTGCTTTTTCATCTGCATACAGATTTCTCAGGAGGCAGATAAGGTGGTCTGGTATTCCCATCTCTTGAAGAATTTTCCAGAGTTTGTTGTCATCTACACAGTCAAAGGCTTTGGCGTAGTTAATAAAGCAGAGGTAGATGTTTTTCTGGAACTCTCTTGCATTTCCAATGATCCAACGGATGTTAGTGCTTAAGATCCCTTGGAGAAGGGAATGGCTATCCATGCCAGTATTGCTGCCTGGAGAATTCCATGGACAGAGGAACCTGGTGGGCTATAGTCCACGGGGCTCCAAAGGGTTGAACATACGGGAGAATCCACTGCAGAGAGGAGGTAACATTTGCGCTTGCTCCTGAAGGGCGAGAAGAGTATTTGAGACAAGGTGGAGCACATGTCGAGCACACGTAGTGCGAAGTAAGTTTATTACGGCAAGGGTGTCGCTGAAGAAGACTCAGGCACAGAGGAGGGAGAATGAGGTCAATGAGATGACCAGCTAGAAGTGGCGGGTGAGGGATAACAAAGTCACAGATAACTAAGTTTTCTAAATGGGGAGACTGAGTAGTTAAGCCAAAAATGGACAAGGAAAACAGAAGGCAAGAGCCTTTGTAGGGGTTGGGGGAGGGGAGGCAACAAAGTCGATGTCAGACGTATTGAATCTGTGGTCCCCGGTGAAGCAGTCAGAGCCCAGTTAAGAACGTGATTTGGTGATACACAGCATGTGCAGGGGAAAGCAGGACTAACAAAAAAGCACTGGGGGAAAAAAAGATTAAAAGGCAGGCACAAAGAAGGAAACAATCAGTGAAAGAGATGGGGAAGGCCAAAACCAGAACAGTCATCCCAGCAGACATTTCCAAAAGCAAAGGGGAGCAAATGGCCAACGCCACTGCAAGGTCAAGGAAGAGGAGGACGGTGCTTCTCACTGTTCTTCAGAAACATGAGGCCCACTCATACCTCAGGAACCGTGCATTCACTCGTCTCTCTGCCAGCATTTTCTTCCCCCACAGAGCTATCGATTCACTCCCCCTCACCGCCCTCAGACCTTTACTTAACTGTCATCTCTTCACCGTAAGTTTCTCCAGTCACTCAGTCTAAAGCAGTGAACTCCTCCACTCTGAAACTGCCTGCATCTCTTCTCTGCCTTATTTTTCTCCTATGTACCTGCTAGTATCAAATACATATTTCACAAACACATTATTTGATATGTTTCTTTCTCTGGAAAGTAAAAGCCACAAGAGCAGGGTTATTTATCTGTTTTATTCATTGCTGTTATGTTTAACATCTTGAAATGTGCCTGACAATAAGAGGTGCTTAAATACCTGCTGGATTAATAAGCAAAAGAACTGAAGACCATTGGGAATCCCTAGGAATATAGGAAAAATAGTCAAAAGAGCTCAGGAATTCATGAGAACAGCCCTAAACTCAAGATGTTAAATAGTGGACACATAGCAAGGAAACAGGAACACTTGGCAAATAGAGGGGAACACTTTTGAGAGATTTTTTTTAACTAGAAAAAAGGGGAGGAAAGGTGACAGCTTAAGGTCCAAGACAGAAGAAATGTCTTTTTGTTCCTGTTTTATGGATCAGCTGTATACCTGGTGGGGAGGGAGTAACTGCTGAACAAGGTAAGGATGACAGGTTCAAGAAAGAAAAGCAGAAGGTGATGAAATGAAGAGTACAGTCCCTAATATGTCTAAAAAAGAGGAAGCATGAGCCTCGGAGTGTTGCAGGAATACTTCCTCTTCCAACTACAGTGATAAGGAAGCAGCTAAGCCTGAGCAGTTCTGTAAGAGGGAGAAGATGATGAGCAAGGTCTAACACGTGGCTCTGGCCTCAGAAGTGAGAGCAGAGATGCTTAGCTGAAGGAGGATGCAGAGGTGGAGCTGGGATCTGAGCTGCCCAAATAGAGAGGACTTGGAAGAGCATTTGTGGGAAGGCAGCCAGGGGCTGTGACCAGGTACCAAGGAGCAGTCAGGGCCAATGTCGATGTCAAGGTATTCATTTTTCTCTAAGTGATGAATTGTAAGATACTGCCCCATGCTTTGATGCAACAGTGAAAAACAAAACAAAACCCAACAGTCCTGCTTTCATAAGAGCGTACATTCCAGTGATGTAAGAACTTGTTTTCAGGTCTAATGGGCATAAGTATGTCACCTCCTTTGGTAGTCTCTAACAAGTGGCAGGTGCTGTCCCAACATGGTGAATGGCACAGGGAACAAGGTCAAGATGGTCAAGGGACAGGGAGTGTCAGTAGAGCGCCTGTTGAGCGAGAAACAGTGAAGAGCCACATGACTCCTCCTTTAGTCTCTCTGGCACATGCGTTGGGCATCCTTTCTCCCTCAGGCTCTGCCTTCATCGTGCACAGCAGGCATGATTCTTACAACACCTTGAGCCCCAGTTCCTCAGCACCCTCAACTCCAAGGACCTCCACTTCTGCTGGGCCTTACTGTTTGGCTAACCCTGACCCTTATCTTTACCCATAAGCACCCAGCCTGAGAATCTCAATCTCCGGCATTCCCGAAGGAGTCACACCCTCTCATCTTTTCAGCTCTCTTACCCCGCTGTGCCAGGTGCATCAGGCTTTCTGCATCATCACAGCTTCAGGCCTCTCTTGTTCTGTCTCAGTTCCCACAAATCTTCATATCTTTTCTATCCAGTCATCAAATACGGCTAACACACTCAAAGCTTCTTTTGTTTGTTCTTTGGTTATCCCCACCCCCCAAAATTCCGGTTTTATCTTTTCCACAAAGTAACTATGTCTTGGTTTAAAAATCCATGGGGAGACCCACAGCTAAGAGGATGTAGTCGGCCAACAGTTCACGATTTACAGTTTCTGCTGGAAATCAGTCTGCAACCTCCCCATTTCCCATGGAAGCTATTTCAAACCTTTGCCACATCCCTTAAGTCATGCCCACTCTACCACCTCATCCCTCGCTGAGCAGAGGACCCTACCTTTCACTTCCCAGAGACGCTCTCTCATAGTCCTGCCCCCACCCCTCCTCTATCTGCATCACAGAGAAAGCATCAGTCCCACTTCCTTCAATTGCCCTCACAATGCAGGGCGGATGATTCCTCCTCCAAGGATCCACCAGGGCACTACTTCATAGTGCTTGATGTCTTCTAAACAGCCCCCTCACTTCCTCATCTGCCCCTGTCCATAAGCCCACCATTCAAAGTCTAAGTCCAGGGAAAGATTTCTCCTTTCTTCACTACCAACTCATTGATAGAAGTTACCAACTGTCACCATCTTCTTTCCCTTTCCTCTCAGTGACTCTTTATAGCCCCTGCAATCTGGCTTCAGAGACACTTTCATACTTGTTCATTCAACATACTTGTTCATTCAACACACTTTTTCTGCTCTGATCCAATGTGGTATGTCTACAGGAGGTGAGACTGGATCTGATCCTGAAAGCCAATCTCCCTTTGGCTCCCATGACATCACCCTGAGGTTTCGCTTCTTCTCTCAACATTCTCTCCGCCTCCTTCTAGCCATCCTTTCTTTACATATCATGTTTTTCCAGCTTCCAGCCCAGGGCCACTTTACCTTCATGATCTTCTTAAGAGTTCTCATTTCTTACTGATCAATCTGATGATTCCCAGATGTGTATTCTCAACTCAGACTGTATATCCAATCATCAGCTAGCCACCTGAACACTTCACTGGAACCTCCAACTCAGTACATCCAAACTGAACTTGACCATGCTGTGTCTCCATTCTTGCCCATTTTCTGTGAACTGTAACATTCCCACTTGCTGAACAGTCAATGAAACGCCAGGACACCATGACCTCGCCCCGAGAAAGCTGCTGGCAGTGAGTAACTTAACCTGTGTCCCTGCTTCCATTCCTACAGTTCCCTAGTCTGCTCTCCACACAAAAGCCACAACAATGTTTCAGATTTCAAATCTGACCATCCCTAAAGGGCTCCCATGCCTGTGCACTCTTGTCAGGATAAAATCCAGACCTCCTAGCATGGCATTCAAGGTCCTGGTGGATCGAGCTCCCATGCGCCTTTGATTCCATCTCTCTTGTCACTTGTAATGCCTACAGGGCCTGATGTCACCATGTGTGTTCTCAGATATTCTCGAGACCTATTTTCTACTCCTCTCCCCTCTTGCTTCCTCTTCTTTGCTCAACACTATTATCACTGCTGACACCATTTATCCCTTGCCCTCTTTGCCCGGGAAATTACTACAACTCAAGTTTTTCAGAATGGAAACTGCCCACATACAACATATACATGTGCATGTGTATATCTTCCAACAAACAAAATCACCACAAGGTGAAGGCAAACAACTTAATGCTTTCATCAAGAGTAGGACCATTACCTAGATTACTAATGGTTACCCAAATTGGGCATTTATAAACTAAAACCAGATGCCTACTAGAGAAGTCTAGTTAGTTTTCTCCTAAGATATCTGGCCACAACACACTGCTTGGCAGAATCGTTCTCTGATGTCAAGACTGAGTAATTGATGGCAACTTTTGGCAGGACTTTTGCTTCCCTGGTGGCTCAGATGGTAAAGAATCTGCCTGCAATACGGGAGACCTGGGTTGGATCCCTGGGTTGGGAAGATCCCCTGGAGGAGGGAACAGCTATCCACTCCTGTCCATTCCACGGACAGAGGTGCCTGGCAGGCCACAGTCCATGGGGTCGCAAAGAGTCGAATATGACTTTCACTTTTTTTGGCAGGACAGGGAATATGGGAACAGAAGGAAGTTAGGATAAGATACACTGAATTCAACTTTGACTCAAATCTCATACCCAGTGACATTCATAGGAAAGGCCCATCAAAGAACCAGCTCCATTACCCTGAAGCTCAGAACAACATACTGGGCTGGAAGGACAGCTTTGTTGCAGGCTAAAATGTAGGTAAAAGTGAAATCAACAAGGGCAGGTGTGTAAGGTAAGAAAAGAAGTTAACGACATAACAGAAGAAAAGCCATTCCCTCCTGTTATGGTATAAAGACTTCTCCAGTGAAAACACTGGGCCACAATAATAAATGTTTTTAATTCTAGGAGAGCTTTCTTGAGCTCCTTCTGATGTTCTCAAATCAGCATCTGGCACTTCTGGAGGTGTATTTACTCACAAAAATCTGGAGTAGGTACATGACCTTTCATCCCCAGTTTCCACTCTGACAAGGTACTCCATCAAACCACAGAGTAGGACTAAGTGAGGTCTACAAGAGGTTGGAGTGGTAGCAAATCACACCAGATACCATGCAATACATTCAACATTCAAGAACGCTGGGATATCAAGGCCCCAGATCAGTGTCAGCTGCACTGACAGACTTCAGCTCTGGCAGTTTGGTCACGTGAACAGTAACACACGTTGTCATCTCCACTTCAGGCACCTTGATGGCACTTACTCTTTAAAGAAGCAATCAAGGGGTGAGATGCTTCGACTTCTAGCTAAAATTCAGTGTGTGTACATATGTTCATGTGTGCCTTCAAGTGTGACAGAAAAATCAATGCTTCTAATAGTTGATTTCTGGACACACAGAAAAAGTCAGTACCATTCTTTAACAAAGAGTTAGATTCTAAGCTGGAGTCAGACTTCATGTGACAAGAAGGTGGCTCTTCTCCTGAGGACCTCCTCTGTGTCAGGTATTGTACAGTGCAGCCCATGTTATCTCAGTTCATTCTAAAACATTTCTGTAAAATAAGAGTAAGACACCCCTTTCCCCTCTCCCTGCCTGGCCTGACTAAAGAGAACAAACAAAGTTCAGAGAGGCTGAATAAATTTTCCAAGGTTAGAAAGCTACCACATGAAGACCTAGGATTTAAGCCCAGATACATATGATTCCAAAAACTGTTCTTTCCATCACTGCTTATAATTTAAAAACTTGTTCCAAGGAGGTGCCATGACTGGCAGAGGCAGGGAGTAGTGGCTGACTCTGAGGATCCAGGCTACTCATTCCCATCACCAACGGGGGAGCTTTGCTTTAACCTGTTTATATGTAGGGTTCCAAGTCCAATTACAGTTAAAATTTTTAAAAAGAGTTCTTATGCTTGAAAAAGAAACACTTTTAATTTTGATATTAAATTGATGTCATATGGCTATTTGCATTGCTGAGAATAAAAGTAGCAAGCATGTATTAAGGCCATAATTTATTCCAAAAATTACTTCAGTAATTTAATTTCTCCTAACTATGAAAACATCCAGTCTGTTTAAATTTGACTACCATTTCCCCTCTCCCTCTGGCCAAAAAAGCATTGAAAAAGACCAAAAGGAAGGAAGCACTACAGAAATCAAAATATGAACAAATGCATAATTTAACATATTCATCTTACTAAACAGTACTGTACCCTCAATATAGGTATTGACATTAAGAATAATTTGCAACTACTTTTCTTCAGTGAATTATTCTTGAGTCACACTTTTACTTTTATGTATCAGTAAACAGTGGCAACAATTTAAAAAGCATAGCTTTTTTCAGTAATTTACTTATGATGATATTAAAAATAACGGCTATGAATTATTAACAACTAACAGTAATAGGCACAATATTGATACTCCATGGTTATCCCTAGAAACATCACAGGCATACATCAATCCCTGCCTTTTAAAAGATGCCAGGGCCTTCGCCTGCGTTGTATGATTGGTTATGAACAACAATTCTAAAATAAGGTGAAAGTCAGACTTTACATAAAGCAGATGCTAAGCTACTGAGAACAAGTCTAAAAGTCATAAATTTATTTAGGCCTGGTTTTGAGATTCCATAACCTATGATCTAGATTTAATTCATTTTATTTAGCTCATGACTCATTCTGAAAACAGACTTATTGCCATAGCTCCTGTAATTTTTAACAGGATTTCTTTTTGGTAAATTAAGTCTGTAAGGTATAAATTAAGTTCACAAATGGGAACCATTATGGTGTCGAACTGCATCTGAATTCTCCTGCCTCCTCTCTATAACAGTGTGAGTTTGTTGAGTGACAATCTCTCCACATTTTTGGCTACTAACAGATAAAAATTCTGATTAATACTGGAGACAAACCACAAACACTGATTTCTTCTCTTGTGCAAAACACTCTGAAATGACAGTAAGGGTTTTTTTTTTTTTTTTTTTAAGTTATAAGTACAAAGAGAGGAAGAACATAGATATTAGCAGATAATAAGAGATTTCAGAAAAGACTTAGATGGCTAAAGAAGATGAAAGCATGGTAACTGACCAGAGGAAGCTTCCACCAAGTGTCAGCAACAGGGAACTTTGACCACAAGGGGAAATAATCAATAGACATACTGTCAACAGACCACCCGAAAAGCTCAGAATCTGAAGACCCTTGGTACCACTTAGGACCACATGAGACATGGGATCAAAAAAAGAGTTTGGTTGAATATCTCCAAATAGAGTACTTGTCGCTCCAGGCTCTTCTCCCATCCCAGGCAGTTACATGATGCTCTCTACCTCCTCCCAAACAAATATATCAATATATATATAGAGAGAACACCTCTGAAAATACTGAGGCTTCGGGGCAGACTGAATTTGCAGTGTAGAAATGTTTGGAACTCTGACAATCAAGTCTGGAGCTCAAGAGGGATGTTGGATAGAGATGTGAGAGCTGAAAGATGAAGTGAAGTAATGAGACTGGAAGATACCACTTTGAAAGTCTGATGTTGAGGGTTGAGGACTTTGAGAAACATCTACACAAAAAGAAATTTATCTGGAAAAGAATCAGTGAAGGAAGGAGAACAAAATGGTGGAGGAGTAGGTGGACATGAACTCTCTGCACAGATACATCAGGAATACATCTTCAGACACAGAAGTGCATGCAAACACTAGCTGAGAGTGGACAGGAGTACCTGACCAGAGGAAAAGAATATATAGAACCATGCAAAAGTAGATATTAAGCCCTGAGCCTTTGGAGTGGAAGAACTGACTCCAAGACCTCAGACTACCAGAGAACTAACCCTAGCGGGTATCAAATAGTGTAGGGGCTGCCCTGGTGGTGCAGAGGTTAAAGCGTCTGCCTGCAGTGTGGGAGCCCTGGGTTCGATCCCTGGGTCGGGAAGGTCCCCTGGAGAAGGAAATGGCAACCCACTCCGGTATCCTTGCCTGGAGAATCCCATGGATGGAGGAGCTTGGTGGGCTACAGTCCACGGGTCGCAAAGAGTGGGACACGACTGAGCGACTTCACTTTCTTTCACTTTCACTTTTCACACAAAGGAAACCACTTGAATACAAGACCCGGCATCACCCAACCACCAGTAGCACCCTGTACAGGATGCCTCATCTAAACAACAAACAAAACAAAAATACAAACCCAATCATCAGCAGACAGGATTACCACCTCACTCAGCCTTGCTCATCAGAGGAAAAACAAACAAACAAACAACTCAGCACAAATCTCATCCTATACTAAGCTTACACAAACCACTGGACCAACCTTAGGAGGGCAGAAACCAAAAGGAAAAAAGAATTCAACCTTGAAGCCTAGGAAAAGGAGACCTCAAACACAGTAAGTTAAAAAAAAAAAATGAAAAGGCAGAGAAATGAAGGAACAAACTAGAAACACAGAAGTCCAAATAAATGAGGAGGAAATAGGCAAATTACCTGAAAAAGAATTCAGAATAATGATAGTAAAGATGATCAAGAACCTTGAAAACAAAATGGAGAAAATGCAAGAATCAGTTAACAAAGACCTAGAAGAATGAAAGAATAAACATACGGAGACAAACAATTGCTGAACTTAAAAATACTCTAGAAGGAATCAATAGCAGAATATGTGAAGCAGAAGAACCTATCAGTGAGTTCAAAGACAAAATGGTGTCAATAACTTCTGAAGAGCAGAATAAAATAAAAAGAATGAAAAGAACTGAGGATAGTCTCAGAGACCTCTGGGACAGTATTAAACACACCAACATTGTAAATATGGAGGTCCCAGAAGAAGAAGAGAAAAAGAAAAGGTATGAGAAAATTTTTGAAGAGATTATAGTTGAAAATTTACCCAAAATGTAAAAGGAAAGAGTCAGTCAAGTCCAAGAGGCACAGAGAGTCCCATAGAGGATAAACACAAGGAGAAACACACCAAGACACATATTATTCAAACTACCAAAAACTAAACACAAAGGAAGAAGATTAAAAGCAGCAAGGGAGAAGCAACAAGTAACATATAAGGGAAATCCCATATGCTTAGAGGCTGATCTTTCAGCAGAAACTCTGCAGGCCAGAAGGGAATGGCAGGATATATTTAAAGTACTGAAAGAGAAAAATATACAGCCAAGATTACTGTACCCAGCAAAGATCTCATTCAAAATTGATGGAGAAATAAAAAGCTTTTCAGACAAGCAAAAGTTAAGAGAATTTGGTACCACCAAATCAGCTTTACAACAAATGTTAAAGGGACTTATATAGTCAAAAAATACAAGAGAAGAAAAAAGATCTATAAAAGCAACCCCAAACAATTAAGAAAATGGCAATAGGAACGTATATATCAATAATTACTTTAAATGTAAATGGATTAAATGCTCCAACCAAAAGACACAGACTGGCTGAACAGATACAAAAACAAAACCCATATATATGCTGTCTACAAGAAACCCACTTCATACCTAAAAACACATATAGACTGAAAGTGAGAGGATAGAAAAATAAATCCCATGCAAATGGGAAGCAAAAGAAAGCTGGAGTAGCAATCCTCATATCAGACAAAATAGACCTTAAAATAAAGATTACAAGAGATAAGGAAGAATACTCCATAATGATCAAGGGATCAATCCAAGAGGAAGACATAACAATTCTAAATATCTGTGTGCCCATCATAGGAGCACTTCAATACATAAGACAAGTACTAACAGACATAAAAGGAGAAATTGAGAGTAAGACAATAATAGTAGGAGACTTTAACACCCCACTCACACCAATGGACAGATCATCAAAACAGGAAATAAGTAAGGAAACGCAAGTCCTAAATGATACATTAGATGAGATGGATCTCATTGATATTTTCAGGACATTCCATCCAAACGCAGAAGAATTTATCTTCTTCTCAAGTCACATAGAACATGCTCCAGGATACATAACATTGTGGGTCACAAATCAAACCTCAGTAAATTTAAGAAAATTGAAATCATCAAGTATCTTCTCCAACCACAATGCTATGAGACTAGATATCAATTACCAGAAAAAAACTGTAAGAAACACAAACACATGGAGATTAAACAACATATTTTTAAATACTCAACAGGTTACTGAAGAAATCAAAAGGGAAATCAAAAAATTTCTGAAAACAAATGACAGTGAACATATCACAACTCAAAAACTATGGGATGCAGCAAAAGGAGTTCTAAGAGGGAAGTTTATAGCAATACAATCCTACCTCAAGGAACAAGAAAAACATCGAACAGACAACTCAATGGTCAGTTCAGTCGCCCAGTCAGGTCTGACTCATTGTGACCCCATGAACCGCAACACGCCAAGCCTCCTTGTCCCTCACCAACTCCCGGAGTCCATCCAAACCAATGTCCATCAAGTCGATGATGCTGTCCAACCATCTCATCCTCTGTCATCCCCTTCTCCTCCTGCCCTCAATCTTTCTCAGCATCAAGGTCTTTTCCAATGAGCCAGCTCTTCGCATTAGGTGGCCAAAGTATTGGAGTTTCAGCTTCAACACCAGTCCTTCCAATGAACACCCAGGACTGATCTCCTTTACGATGGACTGGTTGGATCTCCTTGTGGTCCAAGGGACTCTCAAGAGTCTTCTCCAACACCACAGTTCAAAAGCATCAATTCTTCAGTGCTCAGCTTTGTTTATAGTCCATCCATACATGACCACTGGAAAAACCATAGCCTTGACTAGACGGACCTTTGTTGGCAAAGTAATGTCTCTGCTTTTTAATATGCTGTCTAGGTTGGTCATAACTTTCCTTCCAAGCTGTAAGCATGTTTTAATTTCATTGCTGCACCTAAAAAAACTTCTTTTCCAAAGAACAAAAAAACCCCAAAATTAGTAGAAGTTAAGAAATAATAAAAGATCCAAGCAAAAATAAATGAAAGAAACAATAGTAAATATTAATATTAATAAAACTAAAATCTGGTTCATTGAGAAGATAAACAAAATTGACAAGCCCTTAGCCAGACTCATCAAGAAAAAGAGAAGAATCAAATCAACAAAATTAGAAATGAAAAACGAGATGTTACAACAGACAATGAAGAAATTAAAAGGATTATAAGAGACTATTATGAACAACTATATCCCAACAAAATGGACAAGCTGGAAGAAATGGACAGATTCTTTAGTTCAGTTCATTCAGTCATGTCCGACTCTTTGCGACCCCATGGACTGCAGCACGCCAGGCCTCCCTGTCCATCACCAAACTCCTGGAATTTACTCAAACTCATGTCCATTGAGTTGGTGATACCATGCAACCATCTACCTTCTGTCGTCCCTTTCTCCTCCCGCCTTCAACCTTTCCCACAATCAGGGTCATTTCAAATGAGTCAGTTCTTTGCATCAGGTGGCCAAATATTAGAGTTTCAGCTTCAACACCAGTCCTCCCAATGTACACTCAGGACTGATCTCCTTTACGATGGACTGGTTGGATCTCTTTGCAGTCCAAGGGACTCTCAAGAGTCTTCTCCAACACCACAGTTCAAAAGCATCAATTCTTTGGCACTCAGCTTTCTTTATAGTCCAACTCTCACATCCATACATGACTAATGGAAAGACCACAGCTTTGACTAGACAGACATTTGTTGGCAAAGTAATGTCTCTGTCTTGTAATATGCTGTCTAGGTTGGTCATAACTTTCCTTCCAAGGAGCAAGAGTTGTTTAATTTCACAACTGCAGTCACCATCTGCAGTGATTTTGGAGCCCCCCAAAATAAAGTCTGCCACTGTTTCCCCATCTATTTGCCAAAAGTGATGGGACCAGATACCATGATCTTAGTTTTCTGAATGTTGAGGTTTAAGCCAACTTTTTCACTCTCGTCTTTCACTTTTATCAAGAGGCTCTTTAGTTCTTCTTCACTTTCTGCCAGAAGGGTGGTGTCATCTGCATAACTGAAGTTATTGGTATTGCTCCTGACAATCTTGATTCCAGCTTGTGTTTCATCCAGCCCAGCATTTCTTATGATGTACTCTGCATAGAAATTAAATAATCAGGGTAACAATATACAGCCTTGACGCACTCCTTTCCTGATTTGGAACCAGTCTGTTGTTTCACGTCCAGTTCAAACTGTTGCTTCCTGACCTGCATACAAATTTCTCAGGAGGCAGGTAAGGGGGTCTGGTGTTCCCATCTCTTGAAGAATTTTTCAGAGTTTGTGGTGATCCACACAGTCAAAGGCTTTGGCATAGTCAATAAAGCAGAAATAGATGTTTTTCTGGAACTCTCTTGCCTTTTCAATGATCCAGCGGATGTTGGCAATTTGATCTCTGGTTCCTCTGCCTTTTCTAAATCCAGCTTGAACATCTGGAAGTTCACAGTTCACGTACTGTTGAAGCCTGGCTTGAAGAATTCTGACCATTACTTTACTAGTGTGTGAGATGAGTGCAATTGTGCAATAGTGTGAACATTCTTTGTCATTGCCTTTCTTTGGGATTGGAATGAAAACTGACCTTTTCCAGTCCTGTGGCCACTGCTGAGTTTTCCAAATTTGCTGGCATATTGAGTTCAGCACTTTCACTGCATTCTTGGAAAAGTTCAATCTTCCAAGACTGAACCAGGAAGAAATAGAAATTATGAACAACCTAATTACAAGCATTGAAACTGAGGCCGTGATAAAAAAATTCCCCAAAAAACAAAAGCCCAGGATCAGATGGCTTCACAGGAGAATTCTATCAAACATTTAAAGAGCTAATATCTATCCTTCTAAAAATCTTTCAAAAATTGCAGAGGAAGGTGACTCCCAATTACCTCACCACCAACCAATCAAAGAATGGCTATGAGCTGATCACACCCTCCTCTTTGAACCATTACCATAAATCTCATTACCTCCTCTTATGCAACAGAGTTTTGAAGGCATTAGTCTGCTGTGGCTCCCTTTGCCAGGCGAAGCAATAAAGCTATTCTTTTCTATTTCACTCCCTCCAAAAAAGAATCAGTGAAGGAAACTCAAGGGAATGGCCAGAGGCAGGAACAGAAACTACAATGTACAAGGTCAGAAGAGCAAACATAAAAACATACAACTTCTGGAAAGAAGACAACTCGGAAAATCAAGTGTCTCAACTGGTTATATATAGTAAGAACTGAGAACAAGTTACTGATGGGATGGGTAGCAAGAGGTCAGGTTTCATGGAATTACTCTCATTTAACAACGATGAAAAAGAAATGCAAAAAAGCAGAATGGTTATCTGAGGAGGCCTTACAAATAGCTGAGAAAAGAAGAGAAGCGAAAGGCAAAGGAGAAAAGGAAAGACATACCCATTTGAATGCAGAGTTCCAAAGAATAGCAAGGAAAGATAAGAAAGCCCTCCTCAGTGATCAGTGAAAAGAAATAGAGGAAAACAATAGAATGGGAAGATCTCTTCAAGAAAATTAGAGATACCAAGGGAACATTTCATGCAAAGATAGGCTCAATAAAGGACAAAAATGGAAGCAGAAGATATTAAGAAGAGGTGGCAAGAATACATAGAAGAACTGTACAAAAAAGATCTTCGTGACCCAGATAACCACAATGGTGTGATCAATCACCGAGAGCCAGACATTCCAGAATGGGAAGTCAAGAGCGCCTTAGGAAGCATCACTACGAATAAAGCTAGTGGAGGTGATAGAATTCCAGTGGAGCTATTTCAAATCCTAAAAGATGATGCTGTGAAAGTATTGCACTCACTATGCCAGCAAATTTGAAAAACTCAGCAGTGGCCACAAGACTGGAAAAGATCAGTTTTCATTCCAATCCCAAAGAAAGGCAATGCCAAAGAATGGTCAAACTACTGCACAGTTGTACTCATATCACATGCTAGTAAAGTAATGCTCAGAATTCTCCAAGCCAGGCTTCAGCAATATGTGAACTGTGAACTTCCAGATGTTCAAGAGAGATTTATAAAAGGCAGAGGAACCAGAGATCAAATTGCCAACATCTGTTGGATTATCGAAAAAGTAAGAGAGTTCCAAAAAATCACTTACTTCTGCTTTATTGACTAAGCCAAAGCCTTTGACTGTGTGAATCACAACAAACTCTGAAAAATTCTTCAAGAGATGGGAAAACTAGACCACCTGACTTGCCTCCTGAGAAATCTGTATGCAGATCAAGAACCAACAGTTAGAACTGGACATGGAACAACAGACTGGTTCCAAATCAGGAAAGGAGTACATCAAGGCTGTATATTGTCACCCTGCTTATTTAACTTATATACAGAGTACATCATACAAAATGCCAGGCTGGATGAAGCACAAGCTGGAATCAAGACTTCTGGGAGAAATATCAATAACCTCAGATATGCAGATCACACCACCCTTATAGCAGAAAGTGAAGAAGAGTTAAAGAGCCTCTTGATAAAAGTGAAAGACGAGAGTAAAAAAGTTGGCTTTAAACTCAACATTCAGAAAACTAAGATCATGGTATCTGGTCCCATCACTTTTGGCAAATAGATGGGGAAACAATGGAAACAGTGACAGATTTTATTTTGGGGGGCTCCAAAATCACTACAGATGGTGACTGCAGCCATGAAATTAAAAGATACTTGCTCCCTGGAAGAAAAGTTATGATCAACCTAGACAGCATATTACAATGCAGAGACATTACTTTGCCAACAAAGGTCTGTTTAGTCAAAGCTATGGTTTTTCCAGTAGTTACATATGGATGTGAGAGTTGGACTATAAAGAAAGCTGAGTGCCAAAGAATTGATGCTTTTGGACTGTGGTGTGAAGACTCTTGTGAGTCCCTTGGATTGTAAGGAGATCCAGTCAGTCCATCTGAAAGGAAATCAGTCCTGTATTTTCTTTGGAAGCACTGATGCCGAAGCTGAAACTCCAATATTTGGCCATCTGATGTGAGGAACTGACTCACTGGAAAAGACAAAGATGCTGGGCAAGATTGAAGGTGGGAGGAGAAGGGGACTATAGAGGATGAGGTGGTTGGATGGCATCACCGACTCGATGGAAATGAGCTTGAGTAAGCTCCGAGAGTTGGTGTTGGACAGGGAAGCCTGGTGTGCTGCAGTCCCTGGGGTCGCAAAGAGTCGGACACGACTGAGTGACTGACTTGAATACCTATGACACATATGTCAGGCACAATACTAGTTTTCCCATGTCTAAGCAAACCAGGAAGGGGGACCAGAGTCAGATGAGAAAGCATTAAGAATTAAGTATAGCAAACAAACACTGATTATGCAGACTTCCATAGGAATTTTTGGTAAAGAGTAGCAATAAAATGAAATGATAGACTGAAAGGAAACCAAACCAATGAAAGAAAAAAAATTATTTTACATATTAAGAGTGAAATAGAAGAATCCAGTGAAGATGGAGAAATGAACACAGCGCAAATCGAGGTCCAAGAGAAGGCAGGAACTTAGAGACCAGTACCACCCGTGGGGGTTTTAGGGGGTGAGCCTTGGAAAGTGGGAAGGGATGAACAGTTCTCTGAAGTAGGCAGAAGGGAGCAGGGTGTTTTAACATGCCTTCCCTCTCTTTAAAACAATAGATGTGAACGCAGCAAGAGTCTAAGGCTACAAGACAAGAATACACATTCCCTAAAGAAAAACTGAATAGAGTACAGACTAAGTATCTGGAAGTTTTACCAGCTAGATATAAAAACTGATTAATACAGAAGAAATGTATATTTCAGTGGAGTGGTAGATGCATGTGTGAGAAATAGATTTCAATGTTAGCAAAACAGCGAAATCTGCATAGCATATATGTTTTAAGAACCAAGAATCTAATTATGTCCAAAAATAATACAAAGCTTCTATAGTCTCCAGTTGTTTAAAAAAATACAAATTTTTTTGGTAGCTTAAATTTATAACAAAACAATCTTCAACACCTTGATTTGGTATCTCAAGGTCAAATACAAAAAGAAATGTATAAAAACATTTATTGTACATAAATCTGTAACATTTTACACCAGAGAGGAAAAATGGTGCACATTTTTCCTTATCATGGAAGGCATCATCATAAAATTCAGGTTATGAAGATGGAAGTGTGGCAAGAAATGTCACATTACAATGGAGCACTATGTTTCAGAAAACAATTCATTAGAAAGAAAACAAATGAATGTTTTATGCTACTTGCCAAGTAAGAAAACTTTAAATGAGACTACTTAAAATAACAGGATTATAAATATCGTTGCTAACCTTTTTAGTCCCCCAAAGTGTAGGTCTAACTATTTATATTATCAAAATATGTACTTTTTTTTCTTTTCTTTAATTGAAGCAACAGGGATTCACCATATAACACAGGGAATTATATCCAATATCATGTAATAACTTACAGTGGAATATAATCTGCAAAATACATATTTTTGATGCCTGGCAATAGTAGGTCCCACCACAACTGGGTCTGTACAGCAAAGATGAGCAAGCCTACCAGTAGTTTCCAGAAAGTATAGCAAACAAACAAGCTTACATGGCCCAAAATGCTTCCACTACACCAGTGAGAGGCTAACCAGACTGCCCATGTATTGATATAAGTAATCCCATAGGCCTCAAACCATAAGAGAAAAACTTTCATGACTATAAGCCCTATTTACTTGGGGGCTCAAATCCCAAACTGAAAGTTTTCTGAACATTCAAACCAAAAATATTAAAAATGGATAGAGAAGATGGTAACCATGGAGGCCCAGCCACTATACTGCCCATCATAAACACCTACTGAGGCCAGAATAATTTCTGGAGTAAATCTCTGCAAATAGAAAGCAGTTCTACTGGAAACTAAAGTCTCAGGGCCAAGTTTGAAGACCAACATTTTTTTCAGTGAGATTAACAGCTGAAGTGATACCTGTCAGTTCCAGGTTGAGAAGGCAAACAAGTAGTGACCAGGAGAAGAGAAAAGAGCAGGGAAAGCATGAAGGTTTGCTGAAGCTCAAAGGTGGGCTCAGAGACAATGAAGGACTAAGATAGGGAATGACAGGAACTGGTTAATAAAGAGACCTCTTGGTTGGAGATTTCAGAAGTAAAACACATGCTTCCTGTGAGACAACTCAAGAGCAAAGCTGCACATAAAATGAGAAGTAAAAATCTTGAAGCTGAGCAACACAGGACATGTAAAAACTGAACAAGACAGAGAAAGCTCTAGAGTCCATGCAGTGGTAAACCAATGAGCTGACTAACGACCAGCTGCCAAAGAACAGGCAGGAAGTGCTATAAAACCCGGGGGGGGGCAGGAGTTAGTAGCCAAACTCACTAAGGAAGAAGAAAGGAAAGGGAAGCAAAGTGATTCTGATTTTTTTCTTTCAATAAAGTTTAAAAATAAAAAATAAAAATCAGATTCTGATTTTTTTTTCTTTTAAAAATATTTATATTGTTAACTATGGTGGACAAGGCAGGAATAAAAATTGAAAACAGCTTTACCTTTACCATCTTTAAGGCCTCTGGACCTCATGTAATGTTTAAGAGTAATGAAGGATTATCAGTAACGAAGGATTCAGTTGACTTTCTGATCCTTCCACTGACCAGGCTAATGTACCTGACAAGCTTTCTCCTTGACTGACTGTCCCAAGTCATTTAAAAAGAAAGTAACTGGGCCCAAACTCCATGAATGTGGAAGAGCTATCAGAACTTGACCCTAGCCTCACACTTCCAACCAACACAAACATCCAATTTCTAGAAAATCACTTATGATGAAAAAGAAGAAGAAGAAAAAAAGAAAAAGAAGTATTATAAGGTTTAGCAGTTTGCAGAGATTTTTAACCACACTTATCAATAACCATCTCTGTAGAAGTATAGCATATATGATTTCATGGTTGTTCTGTAGATGCAGAGAAAGCCAGTTCACTTATGAGCTAAACAAACATATCACATATTAATGACATGTACAAATAGGTCATTAACTTCTATGCCCTCAGAAGCACTCTTAATTGTCAGGAGCATTTGAGTAAACACAACATAAACTGAAGAACTTCCTAGGGGAAAGGGAGAGTGGAGGTTAGATGACCCAATTTACAGATTAGAAAACCAAGGCAGAGAGAAGTTAAATGTCTCAGCGGTAGACCTCACAGCTGGTTAGTGACTCGGCTGGGGTAAGAAGAACAGCACTGTCTCAAGCCTTTCTTCAGTGATCTACCCCCAACCCCACTGCAAGATGCAAATATCCAGCCGAACTGAGCTAGAGTTTCCAATAAGGAATAAGACTTTATGCTCTTTTTGAAATGTGAAATGAGATGACAATCAGAAAAAAGAATGAGAAGAAATTAAGAAAAAATTATTTGCTTGATATAAAATAATATTAATTTAAAACTATACCTTTATTGCTTCAGATGAAAGTATATTTTCCTTTTTCTGACTTGTACTCATGGGCTCATTTTCAACACTGGAAAAAAAAAACAGTTTTTTTTTGAAATTAAAAGAGAATTACTAAAATCATACGGTTTCTGTGTTTAATGCAAAAACTGAAAGGTCCTTTTTAATCTGTAATGCCCCAAAGATTCACATACAAAGTGTTACACTAAGAAGCTATTAATTTGAGTGTCTATACTTGAAACACACATTCAAAAATGCTCATCAGGCTCCAGACATTTCGGTGAGTCCATTCTGCTTTATGACCAGCATCACACCAATGACACACCTGAACAATGGAGCAAGAGTGTACAACTATCATAATCTTGGAAAGTGTTGGCACTCTTTTTTGACTCTATTTATATTATGGTTCTCCACAGCCCAGTCTTTTTTTAACCCTATGCTAACAGTTATTTGAAATATATTTCTACTCAACAAATTTTTATAAACATACAGGGTCATCTAGAGATTTCTGGGAATACTTAAAAGAGATGCAAAAAAAAAAAAAAAAAAAGAGAGAGAAAGAGAGATGTAGGTTTATCTGATCCCAAGTATGTTCTTGGGCTTCCCTGGTGGCTCAGACAGTAAAGAATCTGCCTGCAATGTGGGAGACCTGGGTTCTATCCCTGGGTTGGGAAGATCCCTTGAAGAGGGCAGGGCAACCCACTCCAGTATTCTTGCCTGGAGAATCGTCATGGACAAAGGAGGCTGGCAGCTGTATAATCCATGGTCAAAAAGAGTCAGACACAACTGAATGACTAAGTACACACAAGTGTGTCCCAGATGGTGCCTTAAAAATCTGATTTTCCAGATAGTCACTTTTAACTGTCTTGTCTGGAATACCTTCACAGATGTCTTATAAGATGTCATAATAACTTATTTTGCCTATTAGGTACATATACATTTTAGATCTAAATAATTAACTCTTTACATTGACATGTTATTTTGTTTTCATACTTTCATAATCTGAGACAAATTGAGTAGCTTCACTCTAAAGATTATTGTGGCACTTTACCATGAACTGGGAATCGTGCATGGCCTTGAGGATTTAAGAACAAGTAGGTCAGGATCTTCGCAAAACAAGGTCTAGTAGGGGAGACTGATAAACAAACTAATAATACAGTCTGGTGCAAGTTATAACTGCTGAATGAATGAAGTGCCATGGAGCACAGAGGAAGCAAGAGGCAGAGACTCTGCCCGCTCAGTCAAGCGCCCATGCAGGAGGTACAAAGGCAAGGGTTGATAATGATACAGTATTTGGGGGGTAGCTTAGTCGATAAAGAATATGCCTGCGATGCAGGAGATCTGGGTTCGATTCCTGGATTGGGACGATCCTCTGGAGAAGGAAATGGCAACCCACTCCAGTATTCTCGACTGGAGAATCCCATGGACAGAGGAGATTGGCAGACTACAGTCCATGGGGTCGCAAGAGCTGGACAGGACTTAGCGACTAAACCACCACCACCACCATGTTCTGTCTGTTTGTTTTAAGGTTAAGACTGAAGCACAGGATCTTGTGACAGGCAGCGATAATCCTGCTAGAGATGAGAATGAGAACAGAGGTTAGTGGATGCCAGACCAAGAAGAACCTGTCTGACCCATCACAGAATGTGACCTTTGTTCTGCGAGCACTGGGAAGCCTTCAGGCAGGAGAATGACTGGGTGGGGAAAAACACATGGATGGAATTGTGGTGACTGGCAGGAGAGGGAATGGAAAGGGGGGTTCCACAGCTCCCACTAGGATACTAAGCAAGGACACCATTTAAGATTTTCTATCCATACAATCCAGTACAATTGAGCAGACTATCCATCCAGGCAACAAATGACAATGATTTAAAAAAAAAAAAGAAGGATAAAAATAGATGATGAACACCTGGAAAATACAACGGATTCAAATTTCATTCAGTCTCAGACTCTATGCAGAAACACAAGGACAGAAAAGATACAGCCACGCTCAAATGCCAGTAAGAAAAATTACGCATGTAAATAAATACATAAGCTATGTGTTTAAAATAAGAAAACTCCATAGGGTAAAATAGGGACAAAGTAGAAAAACAATGTACAAGTCAGAATTGTAACCTATATACATGGACATGTCTATAAAATAATGTCTCAAATGGTTAACATTTTAAATATGAGTGGGTTATTTTGTTTTTTCCTGTTTTACTAGGCTTATCTTTTGCCACAAGGTTATTTATAATTCAGATTTTTTAAAAGTTAAATGTCAATACTTGTCTATTTAAGCTCAAATCAAAGAAAAGAGACTGGCAAAATACACATAAAAAGAGCATGATATAAACATTTGGGGTATAACCATGAATACTACTGACCCTGGTGATTTGATAAGTATATTTTCTAACTACAGTCTATTTTGAATCTAGTTAATTTCTAAATATAATCTATCTAAATATACAATAGACAGTTTAGTATCCTAGTTCAAGATTTCTGAAAGGATATTTATTTAGAGTGTTCACAGGGTATTGTGTAAGCTTGGAGAATGAAATGGCAACTCACTTTAGTATTTATGCCTGGAGAATTCCGTGGACAGAGGAGCCCGGCAAGCTTCAGCCCATGGGGTCACAGAGAGTCGGACATGACTGAACGACTAACACTATAAGCTTACTGCCTTACTGAAATTGTATACGAAAACAGTAAAAAGTGTCTTTCCCAGTACAAAAGCTCTGCAGAAAATGCAGCTCAGGGTCCATGGGATTTAAGGAAGAAGTTAGGATTTTCAAGTAGCTATAATTATTTCCACACTGTAAACACACACAAAATGCCAAAAAAAAAAAAAAGTTTTAAGTCAGAACATAAGTATTCTACATTGCGCAAACAACTGAAGAATTTAAAGCTGAAATCACCAAGAACAGTTAATACTTGACACTTTATAAAACTTGTTGAAAGTTATATCCTAAGGTTTACCTTTCACAAATAGTATGGCTAAACTGAAATTTTAAAATGTGTCGTTTTAAAACAACATTTTAAAATTCTGGATTAAGTAGAAAAATCACTGCTTCAGTTAAAGCTTTCCCCACGTCGTTCCTGGATGTCTGGAGTCCCGTCTCCATTCGTCTCTGTCTCTGACATCCTCTGGATGGCTCTGGTTCAATCCATTCTTCTTAGATACAGTGATCATTAATCTGACCATGATACTCTCCTGCTCAAAAACTCCTTCAGTGATTCTCCATCAGCTGATGAATGAAATGAAGAGTCCTTAGTTTAACTATAGAAAGTTCTTCATGACCTGGTTGCAGACAAACCTGTCACCTAGAACCCATTCTCAGAACACACCAAATTCACATACCAGCAAACTACTTTCTCCTCCTGGCTGCAACACCCTTCCCCACCCTGTCCAACTCCTAATCCTCCTTCCCAATTGATTCCTATGTTAACCTGTAATTTGTGTGACCCCACTACACAGAGTGATACCCCTCAAACATTCCTGCTAGTAATTACCATAATGGCTGGTTGTTTGTCCATTTGTCTAACTAGATTTGAACTCATATAACCCAGGGACTGTATCACTCATGGCTGTATCCCAAAGCCTAGCATCGCGCTTGGCACTGTGAAGGCATTCAAGTATTGTTTGTCAGATGGACTGTAAAAATAACTGCTATCAAACATTCTGGTTGTGTGTGCTTAATCAGAAAACACTGTGCCATTAAGAACAACATAATAATACACAGTAATCCTTTTTCCTTAATGACACACTAGTATGTAAGTCTCTTGAAAGAATATACCATCCACTCTCATCCAGCAACAACTTTCTCAAAAGACATAAGAGAGTGAAGTTGGGCTGGGAGAAGGTTACTCAATAAGAACAAGGGTATTTTCAACTGACTTCCAAACAAAACACACAAAAATTAGGACAGGATTCATAAAGATACTCGAAACACTGGATATTTAGATGTCAGCCTAGATTAAAAAAAAAGAAAAAGAAAGAAAAGGAAAAGAAGAAATATCAACAGAAAAGTCTCAAAAGGCTTGGAAATGGTACTCTCAGACTCAAAAATAAAATGTAAGAGAAAGAAAAACTTTTCAAATTCAGATGATCTCAAACCTTAAGAAAGACAAGCCTTTCCTATTGTTCTCTCACAATTTAATCCCCTTTGGGACCTGGGAGTATTTCAATAGCAGTATTTTTAGAAAGCACACATTCTGCTCAAGGCAGGGAGTTGAGGGGGCAGGCATCATGATCACACTTGGGTACAAATAAGACTACCTTGAATTTTAACATCCTCATCTAACTTAGCTAACACAACTCGGGAAATTAAATCTAGATAAGCATCAAGGTCAAAGTGACACAGAAGCTCCTCATTTTTGATGCAGCCTTATTTAGACCATAACTGAAAACCAGGAATCCAATGTACAGCCATTAAGAACCCACTTACTTTATGCCAGACATAAAATAAAACAAACCTCCTGGGCCATAAAAAAAAAGGAGGCATATTTACATTCTAAAGCTCAAACAATTTACAGAGAGTCCCTATCCCGTCACTTAAAATATCTTACACTATTACTTTTAATCAAATTCTAACAAGATTCCCCAACTCACAGGAAGTAAGGAGGAGAAAACTAGGTCCAAGAACTCAGTCACCAGACACATCCTTGCACTTTTTAGGTGCCAGACACTGTTCTCAGTACACACTAGGAAACGAGCAGTGAACACGCCAGACAACACCCTGGCCCTCTTTCCCTGAGAATCCCTCTCTAGAGGCACCATAATCACCTGCACAGTTGTTTATTAAACAAATGTGGGGGCCTGGCAGTCAAGGATTCCAGCTGGAGTGGGGCCCAGGAATCCACATTTTCCACAACCGGCCCCTCCTTCCCTGGGTTGTTCAGATGCAGGCCATCCTCTGATCAAGTTCCTGATAAACAACAGCGTGAGAGCCTCTTTACTGAGCTGAAACCAGCAACCGAGAGTTGCACAGAGAAGAGAATGATATGGTTGGAGGGATATCCATTATTTCAATGTGTTATATGGTGATAATTAAAGGACAGGTATCAATTTTTTCAAAAGCTCACTCCTGTGAAATAGCACCCATTTTGCAACACTGATGTTCAGCAGAGATGGTCCCAGTGAAGAGCTGTTGCCTGAATGAGCATGCAGGGTATGCGAAGTCCAGAGGGACGGAAGAAAAATCCCCTCTTTGAGTGTTTACCACGTACTGAAACCTAAGGGATGCTGCTTGGTCTCTTCCAGAGTCAGTCCCTCAAGCGGTAAGAATGCCACTTCCTAGACGGTCACTGGATAGTCATGCAGGAGCAGATGTGGCTGGAGGCAGGGTGAGGAAGACAAAGTTCTTCACTCCTCCCCCTCCTGCAACAAGGCAGCTGAGTACCACCTCTTACTCTGCTGTTTCTCTCACACACCGTTATGGTGGCTGCATCAGAAAAATCTGGAAGTATTGAAGAACTGAATACAGCTTCCATAACTGTCTTCCAAAGGCCAGCCCACTTTTCAGTGGATTCCCGAGTCTGTGATTTCTTGCTATTTCCAGAAAGGAGGCAATTTCTGGTACTGGTAACATCATGGCCATAATTCTGAGCATTCTCAAACTCAAGGTGACTTCATAGAAGGTGGTGTCTTGTTTGGGGCTTCCCCAGCGGCTTCGCAGGTAAAGAATCCTCCTGCAGTGCAGGAGACACAGGTTTGATCCCTGGGTAAGGATGGTTCCCCTGGAGAAGGAACCGGCAATCCGCTTCAACATTCTTGCCTGGGAAATCCCAATGACAGAGAAGCCTGGTGGGCTACAGTCCATGTGCCTACAGAGAGTTGGACACAACTGAGCGATGGAACACACATGCCTGGTTTGGGCATGGCCTTATTTCTAAGCAGGACCCCCAACCCACTACCCCCAGGAACTTGCCACCATTCCTAGGGGCCTGTGCTGAGGACTTCTCTGCCTCCTCTCTTTCCCACTCTAGCTTTTCACTTTCATCCTAGAAGGGGCAGTCTACAGTACTAGCAATATAGCTGAGGACCGGGAATGAGAATACAGGTTAATCTGTTTCTCTCTTCCCTCACTAACATAAAACCCTGAGAGTTCTGGAAGCCTGGTCCACACCACTTCAGTAAAGCCTTGGAGGACTAAATGAAAAAGACTATGGAACAAGGGAGAGGATCTCTTCCCAACCCACTCCCTTTCTTGCTGTTACCAGAAGCGAAAAGCTCTGCAAAAACTCGAAATGGACAGAGGTCTGTTTCAGGGATGGCATCTTATGATGGACAAAAGGTCTTCAGTCAAAATGCCCCTTTCTGGATCTTCCTTTTTCAAACACATACATTGAAAGGGTCAGACCAGCCCTCTGCCAGATCTAAAATCACATATGACCCTCCAATAAGCAGAGAGAAAGAGGAAAAGGCAGATGAATCTTGAGGCTTTTGTGGTAAAGAAAGAGAAAGACTGTGATCAAGAAGCCAATTCAGTTAAAATATTAGGGCGTGACAACAAGTAGACAGAGCTTCTACTGTCCCTGACTTCAAAGTGACTGAGGCCACCAGGGGCCTGTCCTCTATTTCCTTGGATTTCTCCCTCTCACTGCCACTCAAGTGCTGAAATATAGGTTGAACTTTACCCCCACACCCTCCAAAGGGCCTGCTCACGCCACGGGGCACCTACACTACCTTGGGGATCTTTTCTTAGAAACACATCTTCACCAGACAAGCTCTAGAGTTCTCTTTGCTCGTTGTACTGAAGGTACTGTGTGGTGGTGGTTAGTCACTCGGTCGTGTCCGACTCTGTGTGACCCCACAGATTATAGCCTATTAGGCTCCTCTGTCCATGAGGATTCTCCAGGCAAGAATACTGGAGTGGGATGCCATGCCATCCTCCAGGGGATTTTTCCAACCTTGGGACTAAACCCAGATCTCCCACACTGCAGGCAGATTCTTCACTGTCCGAGCCACCAGGGAAGCCCAACTGAAGGTACAGTATATTACAGATTAAACTGACTTTTATCTACTGGCCTGGAGCCCCACCCAGCATCTCCAACCCTGCTTCTGTGGGGATAAAAACAGAGTTCCACACTGACAATTTCCAAACAACCATCTGGAAAACTGTCCATTCATAAACAGTGACTGCCAGCAGTAGAGTAGTACTTGTATTTTTTTTAATGACCATTAGCAGAATATAAAACAGGTGGTTATGGCTATTTCTGGGTTTCAAATTAAAAGGTAAGTAAAAGCTGCACTTTTAAGACAGTCAAATAGCATGCATTTTAGCTCAAACATCTGGTCTCTCGATGTCAGACCTCTTTGGAGAGCAACTAGGAGCAGGGAGGAGAGTAATAGATATGATCATGAAGCTCTATGGCTTTGCAGTCTTAGAGCTTCTGACAGTCCTTTCCCCATAATGTCAACCCTCTCCTATAATTTTTCTATCTACCTGGAAGCTGATTTACTTTTGTTCCTATCACATGCTCCCAAAATGAGACCCATAATTACAGTTTAATCAGAGGCTACAAAGTGAGAATCTCAGGCAGTTTGACGTGACCTGAGCTGTCCATCTACACGTGACATGAGCAACTGCTGTATTCTCCCAAAGTCCTCTTCCTCAAACCCCTCAGATTCTAAACATTTGTGACCAACCTCACAAGGATCAATACCCTGATCTTTTGCTGTGACATGAACTCAAAGCAGTACTCTAGCTGCCGTCTAGAATGGGACACTCATTCGTGTACCACTTGACACACCACCTGAGAGAGGAGCTCTGGAGACCCCAGAACAGGTGAGCCTGGACCTTCCCAGTGGCTGACCAAGACTGACGTCTCCTCCAACTCAGACCCTTCCTCCTCTGTCAAGTCTTCTGAGACCAACAAGCTGATAAACTATTTAAGAGGATACAAATATATATGCACATACAAACCCATGCTCAAGTGATAGTTTTCTTAAAAAGTAATCTTATCATCTCAACTCCTGACCAAGGCTGACCTCATCTGGCCCCTGGCTCCTTTCCATTCTGTTGTCTCTGCCTATTCTGACACCTGTGCCAACAGGAGCCTGCCCCAGGATCTTGACACAGGCTTTTCCCTCTGCCTGGAAAGTCCTTTGCTCTGATTTGCTCATTTCCTGATCCCTGGGTCAAGAAAATTTCCTGGAAAAGGAAATAGCAACCCACTCCAGTATTCTTGCCTGGGAAATCCCATGGACAGAAGAGCCTGCTGGGCTACATACAGTCCATTGGGTTGCATAAAGTTGGACATCACTGAACAATTAACATTCATTCACATTAATTCAAGTATCACGTAGGTCTTGGGTCAGGTGTTCCCCAGCAGACAGGCCTCACGAGCATCCTCTCTATACCTTACTCCACACTCACTACTTCTGTCATGTCCTCTTCTCTCATCTGACTTTATTTTACTATAAAGCACGTCATATATAAATCTATATAACTTTCCCATCAGAATACAGACTCTCTGTAAATGGAGACACATTAAGACATTCACACTAGATTATGAAAAGTGATGACCCATCTAAGATCTTTCAAAAGAGTAAAATTAAATTATTTTGATTATTTCTAAGAGTATATGTACTACTGTATAAAATGATAAAGCACCAATGTTAAGTGGGGGAAAAAAATCAAATTTCAAAATCCTGAAGAAGACTTTTACTTTTTCTAAAAATATGTATACATGTAGACACGCATATCAGAAGTGATCTAGCAGAACAGCACTTGTCTCTGGGTGGATAGGGTTATGTATGACTTGTGTTCTTTTTTCTTTTTGATTTTTCTTTAATTTCATACCTGTTTTAGAAGAGCATATATTACTATTCAAAGGCAAGCAAAACAAACAAAAAAATCCCAAGTATTGTAGTTGATTCTAAAAAGCAAATAAGAACAAGTCAGTGAAAAATGCAAGCAATGAACCTAGAGAAGACAAACAGCTAAATACTAATAGTACAAATAGTACATAATAGCAATTTCTTTGTATCATAATAAATGTAACATTGCCAAATAAGATCTTATCTACCTATCTATAATAGAACAATGGAACAATTAAACTGATTACCACACACATTTTTCAGCTTTGATTAATATAGCACAATGCCACCTGTCCAGCCAGGGTATGCTCTTTAGTACTTTGACAGCAAAGACAATAATAGGCTAAGAGTTTACATCTCATGCTACCTGTTCCCAGTTATCAAAATATAAAATTCAAAGAATTTCATTCCTTGTTATAAGCACAGCAGTTACAGAAAAAAAAATTATGACCTGCAAAGGTAATATCCATATTTTGTATAAATTTTAATATAAAGAGTAAAGCAGAAATTTCTAACATATCATGTAGCTATCACATAAAATTAGTACTCATGAGAGCATTCAAATACCATTTTCATGTCATTTCTGTCATTTGTGCTATTTATCATAAAGGACATATAAGATGTGCTCCTTCAAAAGTATGTTGTGCTATTCTAAACAGCTGTATTTTATATACATGGAAAAGTTGACTTTTGATTTAATCCCCAAATTATAACACTTATTTTGGCTGAATGAATAAAGAGAAGTGGAAAGAGATATAAAATAGCTCAATCCTCATCTACCATCAGCAGAAACCAATATAGATTGTCTAAAGTTTACAAATAAAGAATAGCAAATAGACATGTGTACAAAAAGATCAGAGGAACAGACTGAAGGAGATTAAAACAGTTTCCTCTAGGAGTGGGCCCACCCCTGTCAAATACTCCACAGCCCATGAGACATGCTGGTACTTATTTTAAGAAGGGAAGGAAGATTTGTGCTATGTGTGCCTTCCCCACAGAACTGCAGGAGTGTTTTGAACCAATGCCATGCTGCACTGGATTCCCAGAGGTTAGTACAGCACCTGGCATGAGTGGTACCAAAGGGATTCTTGTTAAAAACATTGGTGAGCTTTTCAAATCAAATGATGAAAACGTTAGGAACACACAGCGGAAATACCCAAAGCATTTTCATCTGTGATCTTTCCAGTAAAACAGAAGTCTTCCTAACCTATACTGCGTACGCCTGTTACCCTACAGAGTTTTGGCTGGCATTCTAAAGCTGGAAGAGATCTTAGCTATGAGGGCTATCTCCTTTCCTTTATAATCAGATTGAGAGAATATTTCAGGTCAGAGTCACATGACTACTCAAAGTGGATGATTTACGTGATCTCATAAAAATAAGTTGGTATTTTTGAGGCTCTGTTAACTCTACCCAGTTTCATGTTGCAGATTAAAAATACATAGACCTCTCTCATACCTGCAGAAAGTATCTAAATATCCAATTATTCTGCATTATAAATATTCCATTTATTTGTAGCCTCAATCATAACTTTTCTCACTTGAACAAGTGAATGGAGTTCATTCTTCCTTTGGAGAATTTTTGCCAACACAGGATCATAAATCCTCTCTTTTATCCTCTTTTATACAAAGATATTCACTAGGTCATAACCAGTTTTCTGAAATAGGTAATTCATATAATTTTTTAAGTATAAAAAGGTGTAAAATGAAGAAGTCTCCCTCCTATTCCTCATTCCTTCACCCAGTCTCTCATCCTTCCCAAACATTTAACACAATACTAGTAACAGACTTTTTTCATACTCCCCCATTTTCAAATGCAAATAGGAGCACACTATACACAATGGTTTGTATCTTGCCTTAAAAAGGTTTTTAAATCTATTTTTCTTATCAGTATACAAAAAGCTTTATCATTTTTGACAGCCACATAATAGTCCACTACGTGGATACATGCTAAGTCACTTCAGTCGTGTCCGACTCTGTGTGACCCCATAGGCGTCAGCCTACCAGGCTCCCCCGTCCCTGGGATTCTCCGGGCAAGAACACTGGAGTGGGTTGCCATTGCCTTCTCCAATGCATGAAAGTGAAAAGTGAAAGTGAAGTCGCTCAGTCGTGTCCGACTCTTTGCTACCCCATGGACTGCAGCCTACCAGGCTCCTCCGTCCATGGGATTTTCCAGGCAAGAGTACTGGAGTGGGGTGCCATTGCCTTCTCCGACATGGATACATGGTGATCTACCAATTAGTCCACTATTATAAGACTTCATTTTAATCTTCATCTCTTGCTAATTAAAACAACACTGCAATGATTAAATTTGTAGTGCCAACTTTTAGCTTGTTTTGCAAGCTGTATACATCCAATGGAATTTCTAAAAGGGAACTGTTAAATCAGGGTATGTGAATGTATGATGTTGATAGAGCGCATCAAAGTTCCCTCCAAAATGGTGCCTCAATTTACACTCCCACTAGTAGTGTACCAGAGTTCCTGCCTACCTACACTGAACTCAGGTTTTGATTATCAGACAGGTGGAATATGGTACCTTGCTATAGGCTTCATTTGAATCTTTTTAGGAGACTAACCCTTTTTATGTGTTTAAATATAAATTTATAAAGTATATATAATTTCCTCTCTCAACTGCCAGGAGTATCAATTCTTTACTGTACTGAGCACTGACCCAGGCCATCTGGGCAGACACCCAGCTGCAGGCCATAGTCTTATTTGCAGTCAAAACATTTTCTAAGGCCTTGCCTTCTGTTTGGGTCTTCTTTCCAAGTTGAGCAGAAGAAGCAGTCACAGAATGCTGTAGGTTTTGAATTCAGGAAGGAGGATGACTCCTTACTCTACCACAAGATCTGTGAGACTTTTGATTAGCTACTGGACCTCTCCAAGCCTTAAATTATGTGTCTGTAAAATGGAGTAAAGATTCCTGTCTCATAAGGTTGCTCTGAGTATTAAGTGATTGTATATGTTGAAAGCCCCAAGCACAGGGCTTGGATCTTACTAGAGCCTCAATTAAGGGTGGTTTAGTTTTGTCATCACTAATCTGTCAGGCACAAAAGGACACTTAACTAAGCAAACTTTAGTTGTTTCACTGCTTTGGCATATTTCCAGTTAAATACCCCCAGGGGTTAAACATTGAGGGATAACCCTGCTGGAGCTGTACCAGTACTTGGCCTTCATGACTGCCACACAACGAATTATTTCTAGTCACAAAACCAGTTTCTCTGTCAACATCCAACCATTCTGTATAAGGATGTCCACTCACTTGGAATGCCGATTTTTTGCAAGAATGTGCTTTTCTGCCTCCATCTAAGACTTGCCGGGTCAAGGAGCAGCAGGAGGGACCGAGGGAAATCACGCCCACTCACCCTGCTGGTACAGCTCCTACATCTCCCCAGGAGTCTGCCTCGGCAAAGGATGCTCATCAAACTATGCTCAGAGAGAAGAGAGTGGGAAGATACTTTGAAAGCCTGTTGAAAGTCTTCGTACAACGTGTGACACTCATGAAACAGTGAGTGTGTTCTGAACCACACAAGTCACACACACCAAATGCACGTTTGGCTTATCATGAGTTCATCTGGAAAACAGAGATGTGCAGGTTTATGTCCTCCACTAATTTAAGAACTATTTGAGGGCAGTTTTGGTCTTTTACTCATCTTTGTATCCCATGCCTTAGCAATATACTCAACACATAGCAGTCAAATTTCTGGAACGGACAGACTCAAGATAAACATGACTTCTTGAACTTTTATTTCATGCTAATCCTCTCTCTTCAGTAGACAGTCTGATTCCCTTCCTGAGTTTGAATGTACGTCAATCTGTTTTCTAGTTATCATAGCTGCACTGGCATTTTTGGTATATCTGCACACGAGTGTACTTCATCAGAACTCTGATAATACTTTGAGGGAAAATTGTTTTCTTCTTTATAAAATTCACTATTACCCTTTTTTACATATTCTCCACTGAGATGAAATGTTTGCTTCAAAACAGTTAGAAGTTGTGATTAAATTTATTGCAGGTCAACTTGAGGTACACTTGCAACTCAACACACATTTAGAGTGTACAATCAAGTTAGTTTTCAAGGAAATGTCCTCAGCAAGAAACAGAATCCTCAAGTTAGACATCTGGCAGACACCCTGTTAAACCCAAAAAGACAGATTCTCACTTGAAAAAAAGTATGGTTTCAATACCCTAAAACAGTCTATATTTCTACTCACTGCCAAAAGTAGGTTCTGTGTTTTCCATTAACCTGGAAGCTCAAGATTCTCACAAAATACACACAGCTGAGGACTTCTGGAATTTTCCAGTCATCTTTATTGCTGCAGGCATGAGCCTCAGATGTTGCCCTTCAACACCACATAGGTATCTTATTCCACCAAACTATTACTGATTATTTTGTACAGTGCTTTCAAATCACTGTTTGAAATGTAATCACCATGAAAATTCAGAGCGCAAAGCTCCTTTTTCTTACATAAATGATGCTGTCGTCAACATTTAACAGCTGCTATCAGAGGCACTATTAACATTTGATGAAACTATCTCCTACACTTCAGCTCACTAGTATCGTGGCTCCACCCATTTATCAACCACACTCAGCCATGGTGAAAAGCAAATATTCTCTGAACTTTAAATTAAGAGCCAAACACTCTCTAGAGAACTTTATGGTACCCACCCCCTACCATGTCTCAAAAATGCCCACTTTAAGGGCAGGAGTGTATTATCTCTAGTCAAAGCCACTAATAAATGTTTTAATGATCCACCAACAGAGATTCACTCCCTCACCTGAGCTAGGTACAGAGGACAACAAGATAAATGAGACACAGCCCCTGCTCCTTGGGTCTAGTGATCCTGTCTTACCTTCTATCAATGGCACTACATTGGGACACTCAAAGGAACAGTCAAAAAGAGTATATGTGAAATAGGCCACATTGTTACCCATTTGGAACAAAGGAAGGAAAGGTCCAACTGAATTACATATTCAGTTGTATTTTGAAGGAGCACAGTTCAGAAGGTTGGTGAGCAAGATGGTGTGGAAAAAGAATCAGAGTTTCTGAGTCAGAGAGACCCAATCTCAAATCTCACCCCTGAAACTTATCCCAGTTATGATTTGGGATAAACTGTTCTCCCCTGGGAATGCTCTTCCTCCCCCCACCTTGGGGGAGGTGTTCTGGGTTCTCCCAATGACTGCAGGATGCTCCTGGCAATTAGTGGGGCCACAGATGCTAAATGTCCTGCAAACGACAGGAGAGTCCAGTTCAGCAAAGAATTGTTCCTTCCAAGATGCCGACAGTGTCCACCTCTGGGAATTCTTTTATCCTCAGTTTCCTCAGTTGTCAGAATAGTGATAAGCATACCAACATTCCAGGCTGAGTGTGACGTTTAAAAAGATGATACGAGTAAAAGTACCCAGCCCAAAGGAGTGCACAGTCAGCTTTTGATAAATGCTGTTCTTGCCTCACTATCTTGTGTGATACAGCAAAGAAACAAAATTGAGAGATTATTTTCTCAAAGCAAGGAAAATTAGAAGGCAGGTATCCTCTGAATTTCACAGTTTAGCAGTATCTGTTGAATGGGGCTTCAAAAAATTCTCTAAATTGAGACCAAACACTCTTTATGACCCAGTGCTAAATCTAATTTTCTTAACACCTCTTTCACTCTGCCCGCACTGATGTATACAGCCCTCAAGAGATCATAATCCCAGGCCTTTGCTCAGCCTAGAAGACCCATCCCTTATTTCCATCTTCCTGGTTAAGTTCTCTACCTGTGGAAAACACCACCAGTGCCCTGAAGGCCCAGATAAAACCACCTCCCCCATGAAGCCCTCCTGGCTCTCCCCTATCACTTTTGCTGAGCCTATTCATTGCACACTCATAAACCAGGCTAAACATTACAGCCGTGAATTGAATTCAACTGCAGTTTTCATTTCTATATAATTAAAAACAAATTAATATAAGCACTTTCTGGATGTGGTCAACCACCGAAGATAGAGTATTAACAAGCAATTCAACTGCCAACACTGGAATTCACATACGTAACAGTGTTGATGCAAACAGACTTTTAACTGCTGCAGGTTAATGAGAGCAGCAGCGAACACAGTATATAAATGACGTGTTCACAGCAAGTCATGTCCAAATATCTTACAGCACACCGTAAAAGCAAAAGTTTTCCTGTGATTCAAGTGGGGAAATATTGGAAAACCTGAATCATGGCATGGTACACAGTGGTACAGTTATGGCAACTCCTCAAAAACTTTTTTTTTCTAGTTGGTACCATATGCATTTTGTGAGTAGCCAAAAAACAGCTGTCAGGATAATGCTGTAAATTTTACTTTTATTGGTCTTGTGGCTACGTCTGTGTTTAATTTTCAATTGTGTTCTTAAGGAATTGTTAGGGAATTCTGTTCTTAAGGAATTTATGTCCTATCTGTACTTGTACCTACACAAGTTACACCACGAAACTCATGTAAGTCAACACTGGGAGTGCAAAAAACGAGACTGTACAACTCAAGTTTGAGAGAATGCACTTCAAGTACAAGAAAAAGTCAGGATGCAGACATTAATCCTTAATAAATATTAAGTGGCCTCTGAGTTGCAGGTACTGCACAAACTTGTTCTTTAACTGAAAAGTAGCTATGTGACTCCGGGCATGTTTCTTTAGCTGTTTTTTATAGTAAAACTAGAATACTGATCATACAGGTCTGTCCAACCTCAGGTGTAGTATTTTTAAAAGTATTCTGTTAATTGTAATGTGCCAGACACACCATGGCAACCCACTCCAGTATTCCTGCCTGGGAAATCCCATGGACAGAGGAGCCTGGCAGGCTACATGGGGCTGTAAGGAGTTGGACACTACTTGACAACTAAACAAGACACATCATAGGTACTAGGATGGCTGTTTTCAAGTGGTCTCAGCTTCTCCCAATTCCTTGAAACAGCCCTTTTCTCAGTCATTTTTACATTCCTATCGCACCCAGTCCCATGTCTGAGCAGACTCCCCTGCATCTAAAATCACCAGTACAAAAGGTAAACCAGGCTCCCACTAAAACCAAGAGTTTTTACTGCCTCTAAAGAAACAGCCAAAATACTCTTACATTTTGAAATAAGATCACAGTGACAAATCACAATTCTGTTTCCAATCTTGTTAACACCAGGGTGTTGTGTTACTAGGACATTGGTACTAAGCGTTTCCATTTGTTTCATTAAACTTTCAATAAAGGCTTTGTGTTTATGTCCTTGAAAAGAAAAGATTTAAGCTCATTTAGAAGGTAAAACACCCACACAAAAGATTATCCGCTGTCCCCTTAACATCTGGCAAGTTCTAAAATGGATGAAGGACAAAATTAGCATTCATATAAGCACAATTAAAATTATGATTGTCAAAAAGCAGCAGTCTGTGCCTCTCTGGAAATAAGGAGTAATGGAGAAGTGGTAAGCAAACAAGAGACAAGTTGCGGGAGTGGTTAGCACCAGAAAGAAAGAGATTAGATTTGAGAAGTGGCTAAAAAGCCCAAATAGGGCAGGGAGGCGGGCAAGATTTCAGAACAATTCTGATAGGAACCTGAAATTGGCCTGCCTGTTCCCTTCTAATCCTGACTCAAGGCTAGTTCCGAGTCTACTTCGGGTTTCTCTTAAATACTGCTTCCATATTATCATCCAAGATCGTCAGTGCTGTTACAGTGACGGCAGGCACCAAGGGCTGTCTGCCTACACCAGCATTCTGACATTCTGGTTGAGCCCTGTCAGACTTCAAAACTATTTTTAACTACTATGTAAGTCTGAATTTTAAATTCTCTCTTAACAGGGCAATAATCGCTGAAGCCTCACAGAAGTCTTCCAGTTGTAATAGGGACCTTCTTGGAAAGATGTGGCAGTTTTGTTAAGAGGGTCATAAACCAAATGCTTCACAAGCAGGGAAACTGAGGAACACATAAACGCCCAGGATCCAATCACAAGACAGGAATGAATACTGATGGAAGCAGCTCAATCAGTTACAGTTCTGTTTCCTATCCATTTTTCTTTGAAGCTCTCCAGGAAGCCTTTAACGACTGAAGTAAACACAGCTTTCAGGAGAGCGTCCTTCCAATCACGAGTGATCTTCTGGTGCAATGTGGGGGAAGAGGCAGCAGTAAGCCTCTCTGGCCAGCAAAAGTTTTAAACAGCGAGTTGTATATCACTTAACCCCTCTTCCTCCCTCAGGACAGATGAAAAGACTCCGGAACAGGTATTTTTATTAGTCATGAATTTTTCAAAAAGCTCGATTTTACAGCAGCAGGTGGAGGAAGGAGAAAAAACTGCAAAAAAGGGGGGGGGCACGTTTTTATTATCACAGAAACCAAGACAGCTCGAGTCCAGGTTTCTGGAATCCGTCTGGGATCTTGATGCAGATGTTTTTTCCAAGGAGATTTGGGAAAGAAGGGTGGCATCATTTAAATGTCAGGCAATGGTACATAAGCCTAGCAACGGTTTGATATTTTGATGGCGTCTTGGGAACTCAACATCATCATTCTTAAAAAAAAAAATTACTTTGAAAAACTACGATCAAGACGGCAAAATCCCAGCAGAGCGGGTGGCGCTCCAAAGCGTTTACCTTTCCTATCGGAGTGGTTTTCGGATCGCGCCCTCCTCGCCCTGGCGGACGGCTGGGCTCACTACTCTTTCGCATTACCGCCGGCAGGACGCCGGGGAACTCGCTTCTGCCGGAGAACTTAGAGCAGACGCGAGTGTGGGACGGGAACCGAACCCCGTCCGGGAACGGGAGATGGAGGGCTGAGCGCCCCGCGGGCTGGCCCGGCCGCTGGCCACGGACTTCACCCGGATTTACAGACCAAGTGATGCGGCGCGGGAACTGAGAGAGAAGGAAAACACTTGAGCAATGCAAGAAGAAGAACAGAAAGTGGGGAGCGCAGCCTGGCCGACAGCGGGGCCAGGAACCCCCCCCGTCCTGAGTCGGCGCGGGGGCCCCGACGACCCCGCGGCTCCCACCTGGCAGCGTCCCGGCCCGGCGCGGGCGGCTGGCTTGTCCCCGGCCTCTCCTCCTCTTCCTCTTCCTTGTCCCGGGAAGGGCTTCGGGGAGCAAAGAATCGGGAAAAGCTATGCCAGGGGGCGCCGCCCCTCCTCCGGCCGCCGGACATCTCCCCGGCGCGACAGCCGGTCCGAGGCCGTCCGCGCGGAACGCGTGAGGCGGTGTCGGGAGGCCGGCCCGGGGCCGTGGGACCCGGCGAGGGCAGGAGCGACTCGGCGCGGGCGGCCGGCGCGGCTCAGTCCATCCCGGGCGGTAGAAGGGAGGGCGCGACCGGCTTCCCGCACTACTCCTTCTCGTGCTCTGAGGCGGCTCCTCCCTCCACCCCCGGGCCGCCCGCCCCCAGGAGGAGTCAGAGGCCGCGGCCCCGCCCCGAGCCGGGCCCGGCCGCCGCCGGTGGCGGGTCCCTGCTCTCGGCGTGGGCCTGAAATCCGGGGCGGGGGGGCGGGACGCGCCACCCTGCAACGCCGGACTCCAGGCTTCCCGCCCAAAAGAGCTCAGCCTGCCAGCCCATTTGTCTTTTCTCTCAATTTTTTCTATTATTGATTTGTTTTTCTATCGTCCAGTCAGTGCACGGAACGCTTTTCAGACTTTTGAAACAAGTTCATGAATTAAAGTTTGAAAGAAGCTCATGAACTAAACTGCGGTACCACAGTGCCCTAGGCTGCCTTTCAGCTAACGAACAGTAATTCCTTAAACAGTTTCCCAGGGCTGAAAAAGTTGCGGCTACCCCGTGGCCCAGTCTCAGAAGTTGAGGGCGCCATAAGTGCCTGTTCAGGTCTGTCAACAGGTCCTTTCTGGTTCGGCTGGCTTACTATCTGTGGGGTAACTTACCTTAACCCAGATGTGCTTTGATATTTCTCACACTCCACGATGCCGTAGGTGCTGTCCAGGTCTGTCAACGACTCTTTTCTGGTTCGACTGGCTTACTATCTGTGGGTAACTGACCCTAACCCAGATGTGCTTTGATATTTCTCATACTCCGTGTTAGTAATACATACTGCTCCCCGGCGAACCCTCTTGCAAAAATGACTCTGATCAAAAACAAGTATAATTCAAACTATGGGGAAACAAATATTTTGTAGTTATTACACAGACGTCACTGAAATCTGGAAAACAAAAGGTCCTTAAGATTTAGCTTGAATTATGTCTAAATACAGTCGTTTGACTTTTCTTAGTTTTATTTTTTTATAAATACAAAAAGCTGTAATAATTTACGTATGCAACTTGATGAGACTGAAAATAAATATACACCATGAAACTGTCATCACAATCTATGCTATAAAACCATCCATGAGTTCCAGAACTTTCCTCCCACTCTTATTATTATAAACAATTATGACATAAGATCTGCCCTCTTAGGAAAGTTTTAAGTATATAATACAGTACTGTGAACTACAGGCACTGTGCTATAAGTAGAACTCAAAGATTTACTCATCTTGCATAACTTCAACTTTCCCTTTGAATAATACCCTGTTTATTAATAATGCCCTGTTTCCCCTTCCCCAACCCCTGGCAACTCCCTTTCCACATTGCTTCTATGGATTTGACTGTTTTAGATTCATCAGTATAAGTGAATCCAAATATAGTGAGTATTTGTCCTTCTGTTTCTGACTTATTTCACTAATACAGTAGCATAGATTCTTTTTGTTTTTTTAGTTTTGTATATCCTGGTGGCTAGTAGAGAAAACATCAAGGGGCCCATTCACCCTAGGTGGTTTGTTTTAAAGCCAGCTGCCCCTGAGAGGGTGTAGAAGTCATAAAAGTGATTATCTTATACCTGTTCCTAAAAATGCTATACAAGTAAATGAGATAAAATGAAACGGCCAAGGCAGTTCCGACCTGAGGGAGGGGGAAGGAAGGTACCCTGAGGTTGGCCTGCTCTGACTGGAGTCCTGAAGGAGAAGGTTGTTTATGGGTAGACACGATGTCCATAAGCCCCATTTCAGCATCAGCTGAGGGCTATTGAACTTTCCTGCCACAAAGTAGCTGCCTCCTAGAAGCACTCTCACCCCTATCAACTGCAGCAGAGACCAAGGTTGCTCACCTTAATTTGTTCTGGCTCAGTTTAACCTACCAAAGTTAAATCAGTACAGATTCCTTCTGCTGGGTTCACCCCAAACTATCCCTCAAGACTGACCAGCGCTTTCTCTTTTGAAAACCTTCTCCTGTGAGGAAAAAGCTAGAAAAATAAAATAGAATAAGACAAGTAAAGTTCCCAATTGAGTCTTACTATTCTGGGGAGGAATCTCCATTAAAGGCCTGCTTGCCAGAAAGCCCAGAGAATATGAAAGCAAAGAGAGTAGGAAGGCAGTTGTTCCCTCCAGTTAGAAGGCCTGGAGAATTAATCTCCCCAAAGGAATCCTAGATGGCTACCAGATGTGTCCAGCCCTTGTACTATGACCAAAGCAGGTCCTACACCCTACTACCTATCCAGAGGGTGGACTGTTCAGAATGTTTCTCTGGGGATAAAATCTTATTGGGGCCAGTACAGTTTATCACTACTTATGGGTTTATCTAATAATGCCATTTAAGAAAATAATTTCTCTAAAAAAACAGCCCTCAAGGGGAATGCTGGGCTAGTCATATTTTTTCCAATAATTACTATCCTCAGTGGGAGAAGGCATCAGAATCATGTCAGGTAAAGTCCTTCATTTATCTAGAAACTATTTATCTATAGTATTGGTGGTGATAGTTGAGGTAGTAGAATGTTCATCCAGCTAGAATCCCTCTATTAATAAACAGCTTGCAAAGGTATAAGATAGTATAAATGTTATTAGAGACCCCTAAAATAAACAGTTGGGCCAATACAAACCTATGATATATATATATTCATGTGAAAAAAAAAGTGTTAGTCGCTCAATGGGGTCAGACTCTTTGTGACCCTCTGGACTATAGCCCACCAGGCTCCTCTGTTCATGGAATTCTCCAGACAAGAATACTAAGGTGGGTAGCCATTCCATTCTCCAGGGGAACTTCCCAACCCAGGGGTCAAACCTGGGTGTCCTGCACTGCAGGCAGACTCCTTACCATCTGAGCCACTAGGGAAGCCCCATATACCAAGTGATCACATTCCTGAATTCACATTGAAAATGACTATGCCAATGAGGTGCCTTGAAGCTTTGGCTTCATCAGCTTCACAGTAAATATGCTTCTGCCATAGACACTCTTTAAATGTCTTCAAGAAAAACTGAATGAACAAATGAAGATGACTGTGCTAAATTAGAATCTCTAAGATCCTTAAAACTCAAATTCAACCTTTTTACAGACTTCCTAATGCAATCTTAGAACTCAGTATTCAGAAATTCATTATTATGAGTTCAGAACGTAAGAGCAGATGACACCTAGGAATGGATCAGTACTTGAAAAGTAAATAAATGAAAATTCGGGGGTCATTGATTTATGGCTTTAAGCTAATTTTTCATAAAATTTGCCTTAATGGAGGCAGGGCACCAGGTATACTTGCATTCATTGAAGTGCTTTGCAAACTCTATGAAAAATTAGCTCAAAGCCATAAATCAATGACTCCTGAATTATCATTTATTTACTTTTCAAGAACTGATCAGTTCCTCATTTAATGAATATGTTAGAAGCATATTTACTGTGAGGCTGATGAAACCAAAGCTTCAAGGCACCTCATTGGCATGGTCTCTTCCAAGGTGAGTTCAGGAATGTGATCACTTGGTGGTGTTTATGAAATTTATAAAAGCAAACGTTTAAACTGCACAATTAAGACCACAATCTCTTTCCACTTGGATTTTCCCTCCATCACCTTATTCCTAGAGTCAGCTGGTATTGGAGTTACTGGAGGCCCTTTAGGACATGCTGGGAAATGTGTAGTGTGGATTTTAGTTTGGATTTAGTGGAATCTATTTATGTGATTGTCAGTTTCTCCAAAGAATAGCTGTTATTGCTTTAATTTCAGTTTGTTCATTGGGCAACTCACCAGGCATTACACCTAAGATACAGGACCAGAGGCACTATCGTGACATAAACATATCCTAAGTCCTCTAACACTGAAAATGTGTGGGTAGTAGAGGTGAAACAAGATTCAAAATGTACAATAGCAAAAGGTGAGTTGTGGAAAACTATTTCAGGCAACAGAAGACAAAACTTAAAAGAATTACTTCTAATTGATGTAATTTCTCTCAAAATAGTTATATGTTAAATAATATAGTACATACAATTTTTATAATTGTAAATGCAGCAAACTTTTAAATGAAAATCATGTAAAATAGAACTTATGATAATATTTGTTTGTAGGGCACAAACCTATAGCAATACCACAATGAGTGTGTATGTGGGTATATAATGTTGTACGCTTACTTAGCCTTTCTAGCAATAAGTATGCTCATCCAAATTTAAGGAAAGACTTTATCTTTCTACTATATGTATAGAAAATATTAGAAAATGTCATATGAAAGAATACACTAACAAAAATATAAGAAAAAATATTATAGAATAGGCAGATAATGGAAAAAATGCTGTTTTTCTAGACTCTGTGACATTTGTAATATTAATCAATCATTTAAAACTGGTCATGTGTATGATTTATTTTTTTACCCACTTTTATATCTAATTTTTATTTTTACTTTTAAATATTTTTCTTTAAAGAGAAATTGCAAAAATCTTCAGGTACCTTAAAACCTGGATTTGTCCTTGAGTGCTGACTATGGATCAGAAACACACTCATTCTTAGAGATACAGTGATAAGACCAAGAGCTTTCCCTCAAGACGCAAGTCTGATGGGGTGAACAGATGAGCAAAGCAGATAGGAAAAGAGAAAGTCCTTCTATGAGCATACCTAGGATGAACCCCAACTTAGTCTCCAATGCAGGAGACATATAAGACATGGGTTCGATCCCTGGGTTGGGAAGATCTCCTGGAGGAGGAAATGGCAACTTACACCCAGTATTCTTGCCTGGGGAATTCCATGGACAGTGGAGCCTGGTGGGCTACAGTACAGGGAGTCTCACAGAGTCGGACACAACTGAGGCAACTTACCATGCACACATGTGAACTTAGTCTAGAAACTTCCATGAAGACTCACTAGAGGAAATAACTGTCAGTTTGTTCTCTTCCTCTGCTTCCTGTGACCATGACTTCTACAAAAAGAGTACAATTCAATAGCTTATTTGATATGTGAGATAAGCTCAAGTTCATCACACTGTAACTGAACTACCATTCCGAAAGCATAAGCACATTACTCCTCAAAAGTATGAGAACAAAGTGCTGACCCTGAAGCCTTTCAACAAGGATGCAAGCATGGTTTAGAAATGCTTTTTGTTCTAAAAAGTCCACCAGGGGGATACATTTCTGTGTATGCATTACGGCACAGTATTTGCTATGTGGCAGGTGGCCCAGGAATATTAAGACAGCTGTCAACATCAAGGAAAGCACCAGCCCATGAAAAGCAAGCAGATGGACTGGGGCACTTCACTAGCTGCCTCCTGGAATAATAGCTGTGCGAGGCCAAATGAGGCAATATCATGCTGCCCAGGGCAGTGAAAAGCTATTACTGGGTATAAGCACTCAATTAGGAGATGGGGCGGGGGACATCCTCCCCTTTTCTTTGTATAGCCCAGGTTTTCATTAAGAACCACAACAGTAAATAAGAAAGGATGTGTGGGGGGAATCCTGTTAGTGTTTCTCATTCTGTTACATTCTGATCATCATGGCCAGAAAACGCCTCAATCTTGCTGCTTCAGTAAGAGCAGATGGTGAAATTTTAAGTGATTGGTTATTCAGACTTCTATGGGGATGCATGAAGTTCTGTTGTATTGTTTGTCTGGTTTTTATTTCCAGAACATGCGGAGACTGACATCTTTCAAACACCCATCTTTTAATACTTAAGATGCGTTGGTCTGACCTAAATTACATATCCTCTTTTCTTCCCTTGATATGATGATGATACTTATAAATGAATGCTTTACTAAATTATGACATTAACAATCAAATATTTTCTTCAAAAACTGCAAAATTTGCTTATACCAAACCATTGATTATAAAATGTATAAAAGTTATTCATACTAATTCATACTAATTCAGTTTGATGTGTCTTGTGTTTGAGTCAAATGCTACCTATAATATAGTCATATGTAGTAGTTGTATTAACTTTTAGAAATGCAGTTTCATAAACATGACACAGATAATGGCTCAGAAGAATAATTTACCATTATATGAAAAACTCAGTTCCTGTATTGTGTTTTTCCAAAATGATTGATGAGTACAGAAGTTATGCACTGTATTGGACATATCTGATATACAATTTTAAATGCTTTTGAATTGTGCTGGAGAAGACTCTTGAGAGCCCCTTGGACTGCAAGGACATCAAACCAGTCAATCTTAAAGGAAATCAACCCTGAATATTCATTGGAAGGACTGCTGCCAAAGAAGATCCAATACTTTGGCCACCTGATGTGAGAAACTGACTCACTTGAAAAAACCCTGATGCTGGGAAAGATTGAAAGCAAAAGGAAAAGGGGGGATCAGAGGATGAGATGGTTAGATAGCACCACTGACTTAATGGACATGAATTTGACCAAACCCAGGGTGAAGGATAGAGGAGCCTGGGGTGCTGCAGTCCATGGGGTTGCAAAGAATTGGACATGACTTAGTGACTGAACAACAACAAATTTTGAAAAGAAAATTGTTTATAAATTTCTGGACTTTAGTATACTAGTATTGATTGTAAATTTTGCTTCTTAGGGCTCATGAAACAAAGCTTTAGAGGAAAAAGACAACTGGTTTGTGAATTGGCATTTCTTTTTTCTTATTTTGAAATTTTAGAAAAGACATGTCCCAGAATCCTGAGTTCTCTTACTGTGGACACGCTGTTCCCAGTTTGATTTGCTGCAAATGGTTTAAAAACAAGGCAGAGAGGCAGCTGTTATTGCAAGCAAATGTTTTGATTAGAAAGAGAAAGCAGCTGGAAATGCTACATGCTGTCATATAAGATGAACCACAGTTTTCACATGGGAACTCTACCTAATCTAAAATTGAGATTACCATTATTTCCTTCACAGGAACTTTCTTTGTATAGATGGAGTTGACATCGATCCACTTTGTTTATATTCTGGCGTGATAAAGTGCCAATTCTTACCTATAGAAACCTTCCATAGTCTACTAGAAAACAATACCATTAACAAGTTTTCATAAAATTTCCTTACAAAATATTGCTAAATGTAGTAACAAAAAATCCATGGTGGTGGTGTTTTAGTTGCTAAGTCATGTCTGACTCTTGCGAACCCATGGACTGTAGCCTGTCAGGCTGCTCTGCCCATGGGATTCTCCAGGCAAGAATACTGGAGTGGGTAGCCATTTCCTTCTCCAGGGCATCTTTCCAACACAGGAATCGAACCTGGGACTCCTGCATTGTAGGCAGATTCTTTACTGACTGAGCTATGAGGGAAGCCAGCCCCCCCGCAAAAAATCCATCAGTTCAGTTCAGCCACTCAGTCCTGTCCAACTCTTTGTGACCCCATGAACTGCAGCATGCCAGGCCTCCCTGTCCATCACCAACTCCTGGAGCCTACCCAAACTCATGTCCATTGAGTCAGTGATGCCATCCAACCATCTTATCCTCTGTCGTCCCCTTCTCCTCCTGCCCTCAATCTTTCCCAGTATCAGGGTCATTTCAAATGAGTCAGTTCTTTGCATCAGATAGCCAAAGTACTGGAGTTTCAGCTTCAACATCAGTCCTTCCAATGAACACCCAGGACTGATCTCCTTTAGGATGGACTGGTTGGATCTCCTTGCAGGACAAGGGACTCTCAAGAGTCTTCTCCAACACCACATTTCAAAAGCATCAATTCTCTGGTGCTCAGTTTTCTTTATAGTCCAACTCTCACATCCATACATGACTACTGGAAAAACCACAGCCTTGACTAGATGGACCTTTGTTGACAAAGTAATGTCTCTGCTTTAATTTGCTGTCTAGGTTGGTCATAACTTTCCTTCCAAGGAGTAAGTGACTTTTAATTTCATGGCTGCAATCACCATTTGCAGTGATTTTGGAGCCAAAAAAATAAAGTCAGCCACTGTTTCTCCATCTATTTGCCACTCTGATTTTGCCTATCACTTAAGTGGACTATAGTCCATAGGGTCACAAAGTTGTACATGAGTGAAGCAACTGAGCGTGCATGCATAGGTATATTTAGTCTCTGTGGCTTAAATAAAACACAATCTAGATTAGAAAGAAATTTTTTAGTAAAATTTGGTAAAATCTTTTAATAAAATTTAAGAAGTAGCTACTGGAAAGTCAGAAACTTTTAAACAATATGTATTTACTGAAAAGTTTATTAATCAGTCTATATTTCAGAAAAACAAGACAAGAAAATGGAAAATTCTGAAATAAAGATCTAGATAAAGTCTAAATCAAGATCACTGACCTAGTAGTCATTCTTCTAGTACTAGCTGCCTCAAACCGGATTAGGAAAGTTGGTGGGAGGAATATATATTTAAAAAAAATTTTTTTAAGCCCTGAACAATATCCCATCTACAGAAGTATTTTATAGCCTTCTACCTGCTCAAAGAACATTTACTGAATACTTCTAGGTCCTGTGTTTGGTGATTAGAATACACAATGTGATCCACCCTCAAGAAACTCAGTCTCAAAGAAAGAAAGAGAAGTGACAGTTACAAACTACAGGACAGTATGATAAACATGAAAAGTGGGACATACATGGGAAAAAGGAAGAAGAAAGTGCCTAACTGTTCACTTGGGCAGACCATACTTGAGGTCAGGGACAGATTTCACAAATCAAGCTCCAGAAACATGGATCAGAAAGTTCTGCACTCATAACCATTTAAAACACCTGCTGAAACATATTTACATTACAAATGTCACACTTGTCAGAAAGCCGTATCAGAGCTCAGTAGGAGCTCAACATTGGGCTACCAATAGACATATAATTGATATTTGGCATCTGATCTGGTGAGGAGATACTATAGTCAGTGGGTACAACTACATTGTGAATGTATAAATATTGTGTGTAACATAGGTATTCAAGGGCTTTGATATGTTAATATGAAAGTACATTTAAGTGAACCATTGGCTTTATCCTTTAAAATAATCACAAAATTAAAAACTAGATGACAAAGTATGAGAAACAGGCAAGTAGAGAAACTGCTGCACTGATACTAACTTGACTTACATAATCTGAGTTTACATCTGCCAATTATTGACTGAGACAGGTTAGACCAGCAAATCAGGCAGGGGAAGTCTTACTATAACCAGATATCTAATTTAGGGCAAAAATACAGGGTATACAAGAATCAAACAGTTTGACATTTGTTTGGCATCTTGTATAAATTGCCTTTTTCATGGCTATTACCTTTAATTCACTCTAACTTACAAGGTTGATATTATGTCTATTGTGAAATCTAAGAAGTCACCAAGTCCATGTTTATGATTAGTGATTTAAGTGATTTTCACCCCTAAAAATGGCAGTAGTGCTGTACTGTCTAATATTATATCTACAAATTTCATATATAATGGATAAACAAGGTTCTACTCTGTAACACAGGGAACAGTATCCAATACCCTGTGATAAACCATAAAGGAAAATAATATGAAAAAATGTATATATATGTATTACTGAGTCACTTTGCTGTATAGCAATAATTAATATGGGCTTCCCTAGTGGCTCAGAGAAGACAATGGCACCCCACTCCAGTACTCTCGCCTGGAAAATCCATGGATGGAGGAGCCTGGTAGGCTTCAGTCCATGGGGTTGCTAAGATTTGGAAACGACTGAGCGACTTCCCTTTCACTTTTCACTTTCATGCACTGGAGAAGGAAATGGCAATCCACTCCAGTGGTCTTGCCTGGAGAATCCCAGGGACAGGGGAGCCTGGTGGGCTGCCGTCTATGGGGTTGCACAGAGTGGGACATGACTGAAGCGACTTAGCAGCAGCAGTAGCTCAGTTGGTAAAGAATCTGCCTGCAATGCAGGAGACCCGGGTTTGATCCCTGGGTTGGGAAAATACCCTGGAGAAGGAAATGACAACCCACTCCAGTATTCTTGCCTGGAGAATTCCATGGACAGAGGAGCCTGGCAGGCTATATAGTCCATGGGATCACAGAGTCGGACACAACTGTACAGCTAACTTTCGCTTTCAGTCATTAATACATCACTGCATTTCAACTACTTCAATAAAAGTTAATTTTAAAAAACAAGTAATTTTAGATTGTCTCTTAGCTATTTTGAATGTTATATGTTGTGGAGATTGTGGATTCTATTAAATAATTCCTAAAAGTGTTGAAATTTTCATTTTGTAGAAACATTAAATTGGTTAAACTCAAACTTCAAACTTGATTTTGCTCATTGAGGACACCAGATAAAATCTCAGTTTAGCTGAAAACTCCGGGAGTTGGTGATGGACAGGGAAGTCTGGCATGCTGCAGTCCATGGGGTCGCAGAGTCGGACAGGACTGAGCGACTGAATTGAATTGAACTGAAAGCTGCTTTGAATTTGCCATTTGTTCATGCACTGAAGCTTAGCTGGAGACTTGGGAAAGTTTATGCTCAGAATTTTAGACCCCCATTGTCTGGATCGCTCCTTTACTGAATGCTCCTCCCTTCGTTTTGCAGTGGCTTCAGTTGTCTCATGGTCTGTACTCTTTCTCAGGCCAAAAACATGGCCAGTTTTGTCTGTTTAGCCACCCCATGCTGTGACTGTGGCCTGTCCTCAGGCTAAAAGGCTCAAAAAGTGAAATTCACCCCATACCAGTGCCTTGTTCTAAGTTTCAACTCCCCTCTGAAACATGCCTACTTCTGTTCATTCTCTATAACTTTTTTAGTTGGAATTTTTGTTGTTGGCCAGAATTTATAGTTAACTGTAGGAAGGCTGGTTTACTAGGAACCTAAATGATCACTTACTGCTGGCCCAGGACCTCATGGTTAGAAGCTTAAGAATATCTTTAAGAATAGAAGTTGAATGAACTTATGTGTGTGTGCTCACATACCACTTGGGAAGCCTGAATAAACATATAAAAATAGTTAATCACTGAATAATTTAATATTTTATTTAGATTAACATAATCAAAATTAACCTTCATTAACATTCCGAATTTAATATGCCCCCAAAATCTGTGGACCAAGATAAAAATTACATATAATGTTGGCTTACATGGGGCTTCCCAGGTGGCCCAGAGGTAAAGAATCCATCTGCCAATGCAGGAGATGCAGGTTTGATCCTTTGGTCACGAAGATCCCCTGGAGGAGGGCATGGCAACCCATTCCAGTATTCTTGCCTGGAAAATTCCATGGACAGAGAAGTCTGGCAGGCTACAGTTCATGGGGTTGCAAAGAGTCGGATACAACTGAGTGACTGAACACAGCACACTGGCTTACATATCCATCCATTCAAGAAATGTGGACACAATATATACCATGCAGGTGCAAATAAATTCCCTGCACTTATTTGCAGAGATGTGGATGGACCTAGAGACTGTCATACAGAGTGCAGTGAACAAGAAAGAGAACAACAAATATCATATAATATTGCTTATATGTGGAATCCTGAAAAATTATATCAATGAACTTTCCTGCAAAGCAGAAATAGAAACATAGATGTAGAGAATGTATACATGGATACTAGGGGTATGTGGGATGAACTGGGAGAATGGGATAATATATATACACTACTATGTATAAAACAGATAACTAATGAGAACCTACTGTATAGCACAGAGAATTCTACTCAATGCTCTGTAGTAACCTAAATGGGAAGAATCCAAAAAAGAGGGGATACAGGTATACATATACCTAATTCACTTTGCTGTACAGTAGCAACTAACACATTATTGTAAAGCAATTATACTCCAATAAAAATAAATTTAAAAACTTCATGAGGGCAGAAATAATTTCTGTATCAAAAAGTCTACAAACCATAAGTGTTGGAGAAAGTATGGAGAAAAGAGAATTCTCTTATCCTGTTGGTGGGAATGTAAATTGGTACAACCACTATGAGAATAGAATGGAGGTCTCTTAAAAAACTAAAAATAGAGCTACTATGTGGCTCAGCAATCCCACTCCTGGGCATGTATCTGGAGAAAAACATGGTTTGAAAGGATATGTGCACCCCAATATTAAACTGCAGTGCTGTTTACAATAGCCAAGACTTTGAAAACAGCCTACTTGTCTATTGACAGATGACTGGATAAAGATGTAGTCCAACTTAAAATGAAAGCAACATAAGTAATCAAGTTAAAAATAAAGACAGATAAAATTTGGGTAAAGTCTGGAGATAAAACTTGGGGAAGGCTGGAAAGATGTCAAAACTAGGCCTATCTCCTTTCAAAGTATATTAGGGTGAATGCAGAACAGCAACCGATTTTTAGCATGGAGTGTTGGGGAGAAGGAAACACATATTTCATATATATCCCAAAGAACACTCGACTAAAAATGATTGGAAGGCTTGTAAATCGTTTCCTCTACCATGTACAAGAACCATGTTTAATGTGAAAGTAAAAAAAAGACTGAAAAGAGACAGAAAAAAAAAAGATGTGGTCTGTATATATATTGGGATATTACTCAGCCATTAAAAAGAATGAAATAGTGCTATTTGCAGCAACATGGACGGAACTGGAGATTGTCATACTAAGTGAAGTCAGTTAGAGAAAAATGAGTATCATGTGATATTAGTTATATGCAGAATCTAAAAAAAAATGATACAAATGAACTTATTTACAAAACAGAAAAGAGACTCACAGACTTAAAGAACACACTTATGTTTACCACAGGGGAAGGGAGTGGGGGAGGGATAGATTATGAGTTTGGGACTAACCTGTATACACTGCTATATTTAAAAGACAACCAACAAGGACCTATCATTACACAGGGAACTCTGCTCAATATTCTGTAATAACCTAAAGGGGAAAGAATTTGAAAAAGAATAGATACTTATATAACTGCATCACTTTGCTTTACACCTGACACTAACACAACATTATTAATCAATTCTCTTCCAGTATAAAATAAAAAAAGGAAAAAGAAAAAAGTCCTAGAGGAATACTTCTCAAGCTTCAGCATGTATTTTATCATAGGTGACTGATGAAAATTTGAGAACATCGTTGGATATAGCCTGGGTTCCTCAGAAGGCACTGCTGAAGTAAAGAGATTTTACATTATTTTATTAAGAAGTAGAGTTATGGGAAAGGAGATTAAGCCAGTTAGGGGAGTGGCAATACAAAGAGATATTACTGAGCTGGATGCTACTAAATATGACTAATTGTTAGAGTCAGAGGACTCATCCCAGAAGCTATATATAGTGAGTCTCAAGACAGTCCAAGATTAAAGGGAAAAACAGAAAAAGGGAAGAATTTATCCACTAGTTCTGTCTGCCACTTGTCAATGGTTCCCCTACTGGGCTATATATGTTTTAGAATGGTAGTGGTGGGGACATGGGAACAAAAATAGGCCCTCTGCACCTACATAGAGCTGGTTAGATCCTATAAGCAGTGGCAGCTAAAATGAGATGGTGAGTCTGAGAGATTCTGAAATGGCTCATAAAATGTGTATGAAGTGATATATCTTAAAAGACATCTTTGATTACTGGCTTGGTTTGAGGCATAGAACTATGAAGTACTATGGCCCTATGTTTAACCATAGGTCCCTTTTGGGGCAGGCTAGGTTGTGTCTGCTTTGACACTTAGTAAAGAATTAAGCCACTTAGAAGTTTCCAGGTGACCTCTGGTTAAGGCTAAGCTTTCATTCAGCTGCTTTGGGCCGACAAAATGGCAATGCCATATGGTTCAATTAAATAGAAAATGTTAAGACTTTCCATAGAGAACCCTAGAAACTTATATACTTGCTCAGAAAACACTTTAGAAAACAGTAGAGAAAAGGATCTTAGATAGTAAGTAGATATTCAAAATAAGAGTGACTAGGAAGTATAAAAAAGGGAAGATGAAATGCATCAGCTTCCTCAAAAAAGGATTACAGAATACTCAAATATTCAAACACAACTGTTGTCTTTGAAATCAAGCTCATGCACACGTTTCTAAAATAAGTACTGAGTCAAATTCTAGAATAATTTTGAAGAAAATGAAACAACTTTTCTAAACATAATAGTCTGATTTACATTATTAGGCAGTTCAGTTCAATTCAGTCGCTCAGTCGTGTCTGACTCTTTGCGATCCCATGAATCGCAGCATGCCAGGCCTCCCTGTCCATCGCCAACTCCTGGAGTTCACTCAGACTCACGTCCATCGAGTCAGTGATACCATCCAGCCATCTCATCCTCTCGTCCCCTTCTCCTCCTGCTCCCAACCCCTCCCAGCATCAGAGTCTTTTCCAATGAGTCAACTCTTCGCATGAGGTGGCCAAAGTAATGGAGTTTCAGCTTTAGCATCATTCCTTCCAAAGAAATCCCAGGGCTGATCTCCTTCAGAATGGACTGGTTGGATCTCCTTGCAGTCCAAGGGACTCTCAAGAGTCTTCTCCAACACCACAGTTCAAAAGCATCAATTCTTCGGCGCTCAGCTTTCTTCACAGTCCAACTCTCACATCCACACGTGACCACAGGAAAAACCATGGCCTTGACTAGATGGACCTTAGTCAGCAAAGTAATGTCTCTGCTTTTCAACATGCTATCTAGGTTGGTCATAACTTTTCTTCCAAGGAGTATGCATCTTTTAATTTCATGGCTGCAGTCACCATCAGCAGTGATTTTGGAGCCCAAACAAATACAGTCTGACACTATTTCCACTGTTTCCCCATCTATTTCCCATGAAGTGATGGGACCAGATGCCATGATCTTCGTTTTCTGAATGTTGAGCTTTAAGCCAACTTTTTCACTCTCCACTTTCACTTTCATCAAGAGGCTTTTTAGTTCCTCTTCACTTTCTGCCATAAGGGTGGTGTCATCTGCATATCTGAGGTTATTGATATTTCTCCCAGCAATCTTGATTCCAGCTTGTGTTTCTTCCAGCCCAGCGTTTCTCATGATGTACTCTGCATAGAAGTTAAATAAGCAGGGTGACAATATACAGCCTTGACGTACTCCTTTTCCTATTTGGAACCAGTCTGTTGGTCCATGTCCAGTTCTAACTGTTGCTTCCTGGCCTGCATATAGGTTTCTCAAGAGGCAGGTCAGATCCTCTGGTATTCCCATCTCTTTCGAAATTTCCCACAGTTTACTGTGATCCACACAGTCAAAGGCTTTGGCATAGTCAATAAAGCAGAAATAGATGTTTTTCTGGAACTCTCTTGCTTTTTCCATGATCCAGCAGATGTTGGTAATTTGATCTCTGGTTCCTCTGCCTTTTCTAAAACCAGCTTGAACATCTGGAAGTTCTTGGTTCACACTGCTGAAGCCTGGCTTGGAGAATTTTGAGCATTACTTTACTAGTGTGTGAGATAAGTGCAATTGTGCGGTAGTTTGAGCATTCTTTGGCATTGCCTTTCTTTGGATTGGAATGAAAACTGACCTTTTCCAGTCCTGTGGCCACTGCTGAGTTTTCCAAATTTGCTGGCATATTGAGCGTAGCACCATCACAGCATCATCTTTCAGGATTTGAAATAGCTCAACTGGAATTCCATCACCTCCACTAGCTTTGTTCATAGTGGTACTTCCTAAGGCCCACTTGACTTCACATTCCAGGATGTCTGGCTCTAGGTGAGTGATCACACCATCGTGATTATCTGGGTCATGAAGATCTTTTTTGTACAGTTCTTCTGTGTATTCTTGCCACCTCTTCTTAATATCTTCTGCTTCTGTTAGGTCCATAACATTTCTGTCCTTTATCGAGCCCATCTTTGCATGAAATATTCCCTTGGTATCTCTAATTTACTTGAAGAGATCTCTAGTCTTTCCCATTCTGTTGTTTGCCTCTATTTCTTTGCATTGATCACTGAAGAAGGCTTTCTTATCTCTTCTTGCTATTCTTTGGAACTCTGCATTCAGATGCTTGTATCTTTCCTTTTCTCCTTTGCTTTTTGCTTCTCTTCTTTTCACAGCTATTTGTAAGGCCTCCTCAGATAGCCATTTTGCTTTTTTGCATTTCTTTTCCATTGGGATGGTCTTGATCCCTGTCTCCTGTACAATGTCATGAACCTCCGTCCATAATTCATCAGGCACTCTATCTATCAGATCTAGGCCCTTAAACCTATTTCTCACTTCCACTGTATAATCATAAGGGATTTGATTTAGGTCATACCTGAATGGTCTAGTGGTTTTCCCTGCTTTCTTCAATTTCAGTCTGAATTTGGCAATAAGGAGTTCATGATCTGAGCCACAGTCATCTCCTGGTCTTGTTTTTGTTGACTGTATAGAGCTTCTCCATCTTCGGCTGCAAAGAATATAATCAATCTGATTTCAGTGTTGACCATCTGGTGATATCCATGTGTAGAGTCTTCTCTTGTGTTGTTGGAAGAGAGTGTTTGCTATGACCAGTGCATTTTCTTGGCAAAACTCTATTAGTCTTTGCCCTGCTTCATTCCGTTTTCCAAGGCCAAATTTCCTGTTACTCCAGGTGTTTCTTGACTTCCTACTTTTACATACCAGTCTCCTATAATGAAAAGGATATCTTTTTTTGGGTGTGAGTTCTAAAAGGTCTTGTAGGTCTTCATAAAACCGTTCAACTTCAGCTTCTTCAGCGTTACTGGTTGGGGCATAGACTTGGATTACCATGATATTGAATGGTTTGCCTTGGAAACAAACAGAGATCATTCTGTCATTTTTGAGACTGCATCTAAGTACCACATTTCAGACTCTCTTGTTGACCATGATGGCTACTCCATTTCTTCTAAGGGATTCCTGCCCACAGTAGTAGATATAATGGTCATCTGAGTTAAATTCACCCATTCCCGTCCATTTTAGTTTGCCAATTCCTAGAATGTCAACGTTCACTCTTGCCATTTCCTGTTTGACCACTTCCAATTTGCCTTGATTCATGGACCTGACCTTCCAGGTTCTGATGCAATATTGCTCTTTACAGCATCGGACCTTGCTTCTATCACCAATCACATCCACAACTGGGTATTGTTTTTGCTTTGGCTCCATCCCTTCATTCTTTCTGGAGTTATTTCTCCACTGGTCTCCTGTAGCATATTGGGCACCTACTGACCTGGGTATGTATGTCTGAAAAGACATTATTAGGCAGAATCGTGTCAATCCCTAATGTGTTCACATTCTGGCTTCCAGAGTGTGACCCTGGTTTACTGAAATCAGCAAATGTACTATTAGAGAGCTATCTATTCCATGAGAGCTACGAGGACTTGGAAGCAATCTGATCATGATTTTCCTGAGAGTTAGCCCAGATCTAAGTTTTAATGAGGACACCACTGCCACCTCCAATACCATACAATATTCGGTAAGGAGGAAGAACAGGTATGAATTTGGATTCCTCCTTTATAATTAGAGAGTTTACCCTTGCAGTTATACTATTTTTTTCTGATTGCAGTTGATTAGAGGATTATCTTAATAAATGCATATATATCAATATTAACTTATGCTTTCTGAAGAACAACTTGAAGCAAAGCTAAAGGAAAAAAGATGGAAAAAAACCTTGAGTTAACTGCATAATTTCAAGGTTTCCTTAGAAAAAGACCTTAGCATTTTGGTTTTTCATTTTCTTATGAAGTGACCATAGGATGTAGAAACTCTTCCTCAGTTTGCTTCTGGAAGGTAGGATACGTAAGACAGATATTTAAATAAATCTAATGGATCTATTAAGTTAAATGCAGAGTACTATAAAATGTTTAAATGTAAATAAAGTGTTCTTTGTGGCACTAGTAATTCTCTTACATTAAAAGGAAATACCAGACTTCCTTGTAGTCCAGTGCTAAGAATCTGCCTGCCAATGCAGGGGACATGGGTTCAATCCCTGGTCCAGGATGATTCCACATGTCACAGGGCAACTAAGACCATGCACCACAACTACTGCAGCCCATGCCCTCTAGAGTCCATGCTCCACAACAATGAAGCCGCTGCAATGCGAAGCCCATGCATTGTAACCAAAGAGTAGCCCCCACTTGCTGCAACTAGAGAGAGCCTGCATGCAACATTGAAGACCCAGCACAGGCAATAAATTAATGAATAAAAATAACTTAAAAAATACACTTGTAGACTTCTTAGATATAGTTGTTCCTTGAATCCTATTCTACTGTAGAGCAAACCCTATTCACAAAAAAGACTTAGTGCCTGCTTGCTATGGAGGGGATGCCTCAGAACTGTCCTGATTTAAGAAAGAACTGCAGTCTATTTCTTAAGTTTATACCCACTTCCCACACAGACAAATTTTGTGGTAACTATTGATGGCTCTGCTTGTTATATTTGCAAGTCTGATTGATAGAAAAATATTGCCTCCTATGCATAAATGAAATAAAATTATTTACAGTATGAGGGTTTAACAATGTAAAAAGGGATAATCAGAGATATTATGTGAACCTAGAAATTAAACTCACTGAATGAGTGGACAGTATTTAAGATACTTACAATCCAGTAACTAAAAAAATGCAGTAAAAGTTTCCAGAAATGGCAAGAGCTGGTGTATCAAATTTAACAGTATCAAAAAACAACAAAGAAAAAAAAAAACACACACAAACCCACAACACAGAAAGGATAACATATCTGTAAGATGTTAAACCTGCCCCAGAAAGCCTTGGGGAAAAAGTTAATGATCACTACTGTGAGTGAACTGAGAGCTTCCTATGACCTTTAGATATGCATTCTGATACATACACATGCACACACATTACACTGAGCCTAAGAAAATAGAGCTTAAATGTGAAGTTGGCTTTAACTCCAACATTAATGATTACCCTTAATTGGAAACATAACTCTATCTCATTAATATTTTAATACATGAAATGAAAGTTGTTCAGTAGTGTCCAACTGTGTGACCCCACGGACTGTAACTTGCCAGGTTCCACTAGTTATCATTTACCTCAAAATGTTGGTAAACTTGAGAAATCAAGGAGTCCAAATCAGATGCTTGGGGATAATCTGTGTGATTAAACTTTGCAACTTTAACATGCCTGATATTTCAGAATCTGCCCCATCTGTTTGCCACCCTTTTAAATAAAAGGAAGGAAAAAAGACTTCAGAGGATCAGGACATCAATATAACTGGTCGGGGGGCCACAGAGGGGTTTCAAAGAGCATCACTTTCAGAACTTCTCTGGTGGTTCAGTGGTAAAGAATCTGCCTGCTGATAAACAACAAATAATTAACTTAAAAATTTTAAAAGGGCATTACTTTTCAGCCATTTGCATCTAATTGTTCACCTTTAGTAAAATTATTTAAGAAGTAGGACTTCCCTGATGGTCCAGTGGTTGAGAATATGCCTGCCAAGGCAGAGAACAGGTGGGACAACTAAGCACAAGCCTCACAATCACTGAAGGTCTACAGCAAGGTCTACAGCCCATGCTCTGCAACAAGTGAAGCTGCTGTAGTGAGAAGCCCACACACCACAACTAGAGAGAACCCAAGCGCAGCGCCCAGCACACCCCAAAATAATTCTTTTAAAAAAGAAGTAATTTTAAGTTGCTTCATTTCATTTTAGAATGATTTTTAGCTTTCTGAGAAGGCTTGCAGAGATTAAGAACACAAATTATGGGGACAATTTAGTCTAGACTCAAAATCTGGAGTCCTCTCTTTATTTGCAGTGGGATCATAGGCAAGCTACTTAACTTCCTCTGCCTCATCTTCGTCATCTACAATAGGAGTCGGCAAAGATTTTATGCAAGGCCCCAGACAGTAAATAATTTTATGTTTTGCGGGTCACAAAACATAAAATTTTGCTTCTTAAATAAAAAATATGTTGCTCTTTAAAAAACAACTTTTTAAAAATGTAAGTGTAAAATTTATATTTAAAAAATATGTAAAACCATTATTAGCTCAAGAGCCATACAAAAATAGAACAGTAGTTTGTTCATCTGTGATCAACATAACAGAAGTAAATGCATTTACCTTACAGAGTTGTTATGAGGATTAAATATGAATTAATACATATATGTAAAGTGCTTAGTGCCTGGCACACATATAAAATATTAAAAAACATATAAAATGTTTATTATTACTACTATAGTTCTAACCAAATTTTATTTTCAAAGTACCTACTGTTCCTCTATGACTTCTAGCATCACATGCTAAATTGAAATTTGGAAAAGAATTTAATTTGTTCTTTGTGGTTTATTCCAAATCATCAGAAAAAAAGCTTAACACTCTGTGTCCATGAAGCAGCCAAGTGTGGCATTAAAATCGAATGACCATCTGATGCGAGGAGCTGACTCATTAGAAAAGAACCTGATGCTAGGAAAGACTGAGGGCAAGAAAAAAAGGGGGCGGTAGAGGATGAGACAGTTAGATGGCATCTCCGACTCAATGGACATGAGTCTGAGCAAATTCCAGGAGACGGTGAAGGACAGGGAAGCCTGGCATGCTGCAGTCCATGGGGTCGAAAAGAGTCAGGCACCACTTAGCAACTGACCAACAACAAAGAAGGAATAATCAGAAAGCAGAAAATATGCACTGAGTCAGTTAAAATGCACAGTATTTTAATTTACCAGAGTTACATGCAGGATGTATTTGCCTTAAGTTTTCTCAAGGGTAACTGCATATATTTATAGAAATTACAACATGGTGGGCTGAAAATTTCAAAGGAAAAAAATAATCAGAATTCATAATTTTTAGCAGACAACCTACAAATGAAAAATATACACAACTCAGCTCTTTTGTGATTTATAAGGCACAGGCTGAATAGGGCCACATTACAAACATTTAAATGCAAAATATACAATAGGCTAACTTTTCAACATTTTATGAGGTGTCATATTGAAATGTAGAGCATAATGAATTAATTTTTGTAACATAATGATGTCTAATCATAAAAAAACCTTGCTTTAGCCTAAATACATTTTAATTGCATATGTTAAATACAAATGCAATACCCTCAGTGTATATACACTTATATGGCATGCTGTGACCACTAAAGCCCAACTTGCTTCTACATAATCTTTAAATGAAAATAGAGTATGAAAGGATGCATATAAACTAGATTTGGAGATTATGGAAACAAAGGAAATAGTCAGTACCCTCTTCCATGTATTTGCATAGGTATGAACTACTGTAGTTTGTGGAATACCAATTAGCTCAGTATTAACATAGTTTTAAGAATTATTATCATAGTCATTTCTGCCCAGTTTAAAATTTGAAGTGTTAAACAGACTTAAACAAAAAGCAAAAATAAATAAAGGAGTAGTCCCTTGTCCATGACCTCCTCCACACCCATCCTATTCTCCCACCCCAGCAAAGACTTTTCTATCCTTTTAGCTATTCTTATGACAGATATCTCTATATTTCTAAAATCACTATTACTCTTAGCTCTTGAATCATCTATTTTAAACAGATTGTTTTGTTCTGAATCCCAGAACCACCATTTAGCTCTGTGACCTTAAACAAGTAACATTTTTAGGTCCTTTCCTTGTCTATAAAACAAATACTAGAATCTAGTACATAAGGTTATTGTCAGGATTATAGGATGCAAAATACCATACATGTAATAATATTTTGCTCAAAATACAATGATAGCTATTATTATTGTTACCTTATGGTAGGTAAGGATTTGAATTCTCTTGCACCACCACTTTTTCCATCCTCCTAAAATAGTTATAGCATATCAGTTTTTTTGTTGAATTGCAGTGTTTTCATCTTCACATCTTTTTTATATTTGAAGCAACTCTAGATTAATGAGACTCACCTTGTATCCTCATCAAAACCATTTATGAGAAGTTGGCAAGCTAGCTAAAATGCTGGCTTTCCAACGGGAATAGTCTGGGTAATTTTCAATTTGCCAAATTTCAAATCACTGGGACTTCTGGACTAAGAGAAACTGGATTATAGAATTTTTACTATAGTTTTAAAATTATTATATTCAAATCTCTGTGAAACATGCCACTACTGTAGTTACTGTAATACACCTTTATTATTCACTTACCTTTTGCCTTCTGTTTCTTTCATTTTCACAGCTCAGGATATTTAAGATGCTATGTACTGTATATTACAGTTTTCCTTTATATGGAATATTTTTCAGGAGTTACACTACTGCTCTATCCACAGTTCCCCAGTGATTGATTAAAAACAAATGCTTCTATTTAGTGTTTACAATTTCAAGTAGTCTCTAAGTTGTGAGAAGCAACACAATTTGCAAACAGTAGATGGCAGAAGTATGTTTAAAATTCTAAAGAATATTTTTGCAACAGTTCATGCACAAGAAAATCATAGTTTATGAGTCACAGTCTATTTTAACAAAGTACCACAGTAAACTGGACACAATTTAAAGGAAGAAAGAAAAAAATCAACTGTAATAATTAATCTTAAAATGCAATATTTTCATTCAGCCAATGAAATAAATTAGACACTATGTATGAAAAGATTCTCAAATTTCCCCTCATTATCTTTTAAGTTCTCTGAGGATAAACAACATGTTTTATTTACCTTATATCACCATTGCCTAGGACAATGCCAAACTAGTACAGATACAGAGATATTTCACATGTACTCACTGAATAAATGAATTCTGTTTAACTTGGTCTCAGATAATTTGCAAATGTTTGACAGTAAAACACCAAAGGCCATATTAACACAGCATTATTCTTTTTGGCATACAAAGCACACTAGTTGATACATTACATTTTAGGTTATGTTGATGGTGACATATAGTAAAGCTTTAATATATATTAATTTACCCAAGGACCCTTATAAATAAAGTTCTTTTTCACAAGCACATCATACTACAAAGTCATATCATAAACTATACTTTTGGACAATTAAAAACTAAAATGCATTAAAGATATCATTAATCATGATGGGGTACTGAGATAACTCTGACTTTATAAACATTCTAATTACAACCAAATGTAGACCTTTACCAAGAAGTTGATAAATCTAGGGAGGGAGCTCTTTGGGGGGGAAGATTTAGTTTTGATATAATTAATGGCCAGATTAGCATACCTGAAGTCCTATCTTCTTAAAAACCTCATTAAGAGTCCATAAATGCAAGTAGAAGATTATGAAGTATCCTTAGGTGTAAAGACACCTTTCAAAAATGTAAAGTATTCAGTTTGCCTTAATATATATTTCTTCAATTGAAAACTGTTGAGGTTTCCAAATACTATTTTTTCATGTCTTCACAGCCTGGATCTGATCTGATAACAAAAACCAAACAAAAAATTATTAGTCTGTACAGGGCAAAAATCTATTTTCTAAATTAATCAAAGACAAATCCATGCATACAACTGCTTTTTTTTAAAAAGCACACTTCGTATTATAGTTTTTCTTTTTGTCACTGTACATGCACCCAATTAGACTCAACTAGTTCTACGAGGCTTGTATTAAAAAATCAGTCCCTTGCCTCATCCCTTCTTTCTCCCTTCACAGGCAACTACTTCCAACTCCTTTTTAGGTGATTACCTCTGTATCTCTAAATATGCTTTTATCATTACGTCTTGAATTCAATGTAACACAGGGCTTCAGCTCTCACACATTTGTAACACCGTCTTCTGCCACCCTCATGATGCTTCCAATACTCCCATTTTCCTAAAACAGTAATGTTTTATGTGAATGCTACTCACAGCTGGGACAAGGGATACACTTCAGTTACTTTTCCTTTCTTCTACTATATTTTGTTTTCCCTGCAGTGAATCATTGCTTTTCATCCCCAACTCTGCCTTTTTTTAAAGGTAACTAACATTATACTTCAATCCCCTACTCTCACACCGCTTCAGGCTTTACTAGTATGAGGAATAAAACTGGTCTATCATCTTCACTTTCTTGAAGAACTCTCCATTATAGTCTTGTGCAGACTCTTTAATCTGACGAGCTGTTCTCCATGCTCGTCCAGGTATTTTCATACGGGATCTTTCATTATAACTCTAGGATCTCTATTATCAAGCTAGGCGTTCCTTCCCAACTTTCTTGTGCAGACTTCCCTATCTCATGGTACCTTATTTTTCCTGCTTTATTCCTTTGTTTTTGACAAGTATACCTCTGTGGCTACTTTAGTATTAATAAACTGTATAGAAAGTGAACTCGTGAGACTTTACATGGCTGAAGATGTCTTAATTCTCTACAGTTACAATACACTGATACTGCCTGAGAATATTATTTTCTCCTTAGATTTTTCCAAGCACTGCTTCCAAGTGTTGCTGGTGAGAAGTCTGATGCTACTTTGTTTCCTTATCTAAGGAAATCTTCCGATGAAATCTCTTATTTTCTTCTCAGGAAATATGGTGAATTTTCCACCCTCTTCAGTGTTTAATGATGCACTTTGGTGTGGGAATATTTTCATCCACCGCCTTGGGCTCTAAAGGGGTCTTATAACTAAAAACTCATCATTCAGTTCTGGAAAATAATGTTTTATGATTTGATGACTTTCCACTATTTTCTCTGTTCTCTTTCAGAAATTCTTACTAGGATTTTGGGCCTCATAAATGACTCCTTACTTTATCTTTTCTCCCCCCATTGTCTTTTTCGTACTTTCTTAGAGAATGTCTCTATTTTATCTTCTTTTGATTGAGTTTTCCATTTCTACTTGTTGTTCAGTCGCTCAATCGTGTTCGACTTTTTGCGACCCTATGGACTGCAGCATGCCAGGTTTCCCTGTCCTTCACCATCTATAGCTTGCTCAAACTCATGTCCATTGAGTTGGTAATGTCATCCAACCATTTCTACTATTCTATTATTATTTTCCAAGAACTCATATTCTTTCTCAATTAGTATTCCTGTCATATTCATGAAAGTAATATTCTTTTATCTCTTTGAGGCTACTCGAATAGTGTTTTGAAATGTTCTCCCTAAATAGTCTTTTTGTAAACTTTTTATTTTGCTCCATAATTCCTAATGTTTTGTCTTCAAATACTTGGCAATACTGTGCTATCTTCTCATATGTATAAGTGAACACTATAAAGTTGACTGGAATTTCATTACATGTGTGAGGCTTGTCAAAAGTAATCTTCATCCTAGTGTACAGCTAGGCCATTTCCTTGAGAATTTCTAATGTTTAACACCGTTAGAACTTTTCTCTTAGCTGGTCTGACTCCTCAAAGCTGGCTTTCTATCTTCTACCTATTGCCAGTGTCTTCTAGGAGAATCAGGAGAAAGCAGAACATGGTTATAATCTTCAATATGAAACTTTCATTTACTCCTCATTTTCAGTTTAGCATTCCAACACACAGTTGTGCTCAGTGTTCTCCACTCCAGAGATACTATGCGACTCTCTGCAAAGAATGAACCTTCAGTCTTCTTCTGGGGCACGGATGTATACCTGTGCATCTCCTTTCAGTCTCACCTCATCCTTATTTCTAATTTCCATCAAGTCCTGAGCCTTTGAAGAGATCTGCAATGTAAATTAGGATAGTTTCCAGCTTTCTCCAGTGCTAGCTTTGGAGAAGGCAATGGCAACCCACTCCAGTACTCTTGCCTGGAGAATCCCATGGACGCAGGAGCCTGGTAGGCTGTAGTCCGTGGGTCGCTAAGAGTCGGACACGACTGAGTGACTTCCCTTTCACTTTTCATTTTCATGCATTGGAGAAGGAAATGGCAACCCACTCCAGTGTTCTTGCCTGGAGAATCCCAGGGACGGGGGAGCCTGGTGAGCTGCTATCTGTGGGATCGCACAGAGTCGGACACGAATGAAGCGACTTAGCAGCAGCAGGAGCCAGTGCTAGCTTAGAATTGCACTCTCTCAAGTCTGTTAAGTTATTCAATATTCATCACATATTTGGCTTCAAAATTTGGTTACCATTTTTGCCACTCCCATTCTTTTTGTCCTCAGTCTCTTCACTCTTAGTGAGATTTGAAGAGGGGATGAAACTGTGTGTCCAGTCCTTGGCTTTTCAATGGAATGTCCCTATACATAGTTTATAAAATTCTTATATAAAAACTGGAAGCATTATAAACTTTTCCCATAAGACAAAGTGACTCAGTGAATAAGTTTCATGAGTCATGTGGAATGATGTTTTGTTTTTTCATAAATATTTAAGTTTCGGAGCTAGAAAACAACTTACACTTCTGCGATAGTTTCTATATATCCTCTGATGGTTTTTAAAAATACTTAATAGTCTACTTATGCAATCTTGTCTTTGGGACGGAATTGACAATCCCTCCAAAAGAGAATAGAATCATGGCACAAAATGTGTCATTTAATACTTTATCCTCAGTTTTTCAACCTTAAATTTAAAATAATAAAATTAAATTGGTCCAAAATGAACCAGAGCCTTGTTTATGATGTTAGGAAATTTCAGAATTTTGCAAGGAAAATGAAGAGATTTAAGTTCAGAACATCTTTCAAAGATTTACAGAAAAACTTCTTGATAGTAAGTTAACAAGAAGAGGCACAGACTAGTTTCCTAAATTTACTGCCACTTATTTTGCAAAGTAGGTTTTTACCTGTTTTCAAATCCAAAGACAGGAACATCAAAAATATAAACTATTTATTATAACATAGAAATTGTGAACAAAGGATCTCCTACTCAAAACCAAACTGATATAGTTTTAAATCTGCATACTAAGTTTCCTCTTCTGTTAAATAGAGAAGTTACATAAAAGGATAAACTGAACATTTTTTGAGTGCTTTCTTAAGCTAGGCACTTTAATACATAGAGCATTTCATTTAATCTGTATGGCAATTTTGGATATTTTATTTTTTAATTTTATAGATGAGGAAAATTATCTGTATAATATAAAGACATTAGTTAATAATTAACAAGTAGTGGAATATATCTGACAGACTCAGAAGTCCAAGTGTTTTTTACTGCTACATCATGCTGCCCACATAAAATAGGGATACTACTACTTACCTTGCAGAGAATTGTAAAGTTTACATAAAATACTATGGCAACACAAGGGCACAACTTGTTTTTTCAATAATGTATCCTTCTTATAAAGATTTGGGAGTTAAGATACAAAGAAATATCAATGACAAAGATTAGAGTTGGCAAGTGGCATTGTGATGTTGGATCACTACTGACACCTAGTGGCCTTATTGTTACAGACAAAATAAAAAGATGTACAATTTAAAATCCAGATGACCATCACTTATTTTCACTTAAGTACTGTGCTTTGTATTTTTTATTATGAACAATTGTGGGTTTCCATTCACACTATATCTCTGCTGTGAGCAATAATAAGTACTTAAAATAAGAAATAAAGGTTGAAAATATGTTTCTAGTGTCTTCTCTAGAATGTTCCTTTGTAATCTATTTGTTTTATGTGGAATCAGTCCCATATAATGGTCACTTTGATCACTTCTTTACACAGTCTGAAAAACTAAATTGTTGTGTTCAAAGAAAAATCCCACTAGTGATTCTGAGAACTTTTAGAGGTTCTCAGTTAAGTTTCACTTAATTGTAAAATGTAACTAGAAGGTTCTTTACAGTGTAATGGTAAATGGCATGATGACTATATGACAAAAGAGAGAAACAAAAATACAAGCCTGTGTAGTTAACCAGAACACCACATTTTACTAATAACACAAATATTTATTAGATATACATTTAGTACGTTGAACTAAAGAAATATTATGTCTCTTTATGTATGGTAAGCAGGCTACTCTTAGATCCACCATGACATACAGTAGAGAAAAAAAAAATCACATATACCTGGAATAAAAAGGATGTCTAGAAGAAATTAAATTTATAGCCACAAGACCACAGCTCATGGATTAACAAGTTAATCTCATTATTCACCCTTATTCAGGGCAGGGAGGTTCCTAAAAGAAATCATCCCCTGTCCTGCTCAAAAATGGAAATTTTTTTGCTTGACCTTCAGGGTCCTATAATAAGAAGGACTTATAGAACTTGGTTTCATGCACATTCACGTTTTATTTCTCTGTGTGGGTCACAGTGCTTCAGGCCATTCCTGTGTCTTATAGACAATGTAACCTTAGGGAAAATGATAGATCTGGTATAGTAAGCCTGTACCAACTGTGATAGCTATTTTGATGAATAACATATAGCACTGTGATATACAGAAACACTAACAGAATACCAGTATATACAGTACTAATATGAGTACTAAAATTTGTAGAAACATGCCATGTATAAATGAAGCTACATGTGGAGTACAGCATGACTCTTGAAAGACACATGCCACAAAGAATTTATTGACAGTAGGTCTAAAATTTATCCCAAAATTCAAATGTGCTTCTATTACTAGATCTGACAGAAACTTATTGCTATAAATTAAAATTATATTCTAGAGTTGTCATGTATATTGATATAAGTACTTTTTATTTAAATAAATCCTTTATAAAAATGTAATTGAAGTAAATGGAGCAAGGTATTGGATACTTACTGTATTGTATTTTCTGATAGCAGAAATAGATGGAAACAAGAGGGAAAAAGGCAGTGATATAATAAAAATAAAATGTAAAAAAGGACAGAAATGCGACTGGAAAGAAAATAAAGGCTGAAGATGCAGTTTTTTATGATGTACCTTGAAGCCAGTCTACACCTTCTTGCAATCCTTCTCCTTTTATGGCATCACTAGCACTGAAATAAAACCAACAGAAAAATATCCATTTCATCAAAAAACTGTAAGAATAAATAATTACAATTGTGCCATATGGCAAATTAATATATTTAACAACATATCTGAGCAAAACTGGTTAAGTACTGAAACTGAATATACATAGGATATAAAAGTCTGAGTGTTTAGGATCAAGATATGAGAAAACGTCATTAATTTATATGGACATTTATAAAAATATATCATTAAAATCTTACTATTCTAGGAATATGACTTGGACTGGCATTAACAAAACATATACTTTGAGCTATTCTCTCAGTAATGGGATTATAGGGCACACCATCCTACTTTCCCCTATCAGCCTCAATGATTCAATAACATTTATTTATTAGAAATGCTTTACTTGGGTTGTAATTTAACCACAGGATGGAGTGACTGTATTTGAAATGAAAATTGATATCTAAAAGGTATAAATCTGTAACTGTAACTCTGGTAAACTGGCAAAATAAAAAAATCCCAGTAGACTTCAACCATAGTTTTATATTTATTGGTTTTACAAACCTCGATAGGTTGTTTAACTCTTTGGCCTTCAGTTTTTGCTTCTGGAAAATGGGGAAATATTACCACTGGCCTCATGTGATTATTATAAGAATTAAATATTTGAGATATGCATATAAAACATTGAATACAGAGTCTTTTCACTGTCGTTCCATTCTTGAAAGTAAGTAAGCCTAAATCCTTATTGTGACATTATTTTATAAATAATAAAAATTAAATTATATAAACTAAAACAATAAAATGTAGAGGATTTTTTGAGTATGAAATAATCTTTTTCTAAGACTCAGACTGACAGTTTCTCATAACATGTTACTGATATAATTACTAATAACAATTAGTATACATAATTAGATTTTCTGTATGATTAACATTGCTTTTAGTGTGCTAAAGCATGATTTTAAAATGTACTAAATTATCTTAAAACAGTTAATTTGATTCTAATCAAAAGAGAAATTACTTTCAAGGAATTATTTATTGGACCAAGAACATGACTCATCATAGAATTATTTTAAAATAGGAAGACAGAAATAAATAGCATGAGAGATGCAATTAGTTAAAGCAAACTATGGATTACCTTTATTAATAGCAAAACATCACTAACTGAAATACTTCTATCAAGAATGATCAACGTACTGACTTTTATCACAAACTTCTAGTCCCATATAAGAGCACAGTGCCATGAAGAAACCCTTCTCCTTTGGTGGACGTGTCACTACATTTCTAAAAACCTTGCATCTTTCCTAATAATTTCCAAATATTTAAATTTTATCTTTCATTTCAAATAAATCATAAGACTCATAACTGGAATAAAAGACAGAGTCTTCACCATTTTCTGCAAGGCACTATGTGACATAGCCCCTGGTTATTTCTCAGGGGCCTCATCTACAATTTCCCCCTGCCTCTCTGTTCCAGCCAGCAAGGACTTCTTGCTGTTTCCAGACAACATCAGGCACATTCTCATCCAAGAGCCTTTTCATTTGCTGGCCTATCTGGAAAAGTTATTCCTCCAAACCTTTGTGTGAATTGCTTCTTCACTTCAATTATACTCAGAGGAAGAGCACATTCATTATTCTTTCTCTTACTATTCTAGTTTTTTTTTTCACCCTCCCAACTGATGTTTTTATTATCTGTCCCCCTCTCAAGATAGTAAAAATGCAAAGGCAAACATGTATCACTCCAGGGACTTAGTCAAAGAACACATGGGAAGAATTAAAACAGGATCAGACTTGAAAATCAGAGTTGACTATATATTTAGTAAAATGGTCAAAAATAAACCAAAAAAAAATTTCCAGACTATATGTCTCTATAATCTCTCCTTTACTATCCAAATTTATTTGTACCTAAGGCAAGAGAGATGCAATATTTTATCTCTGCACCACTCAGCATTACATTTTTTCTCCAAAATTAAAGGAGAAATTTATTTTTAGTTCAAATAAAAACCTTAACAAGTAAAACAATGTCCAGTTTGAATTAAGAAGTCAAAATTTTAGACAAACTTAAAAGAAAAACTTAGCATTATTCTACAAGTTGTACAGAAAATAAAGAAACTGGCAATATGCTCTAAGTCCATATACTTATAGCATCAGATATTATTTTTTCTCTTATTAAAAAAGTTAAGGTGTCACAATTAAATAAATAAAACTAATAGAATTCAATAGCTAATTATTAAGGAGAAAGACATTTTCCATTTGCAAAATTAATTTCTACTTCAAAATTAAGAGGAAAACTACTTCTTTTACTAATTAGAACTGACCCGTATTTTGAATGTTGTACTTTCCATTAATGTAGTCAGCACACTTAGGGCAAATATTAAATTATTCTACTTTAGATATTATCATTTTAAGTATGATTTACAAAAATAGAAAGGTTCTATCTTAAGATAGTTCTCTACACCAAATCCCTCCTTGCTTTACCAACAAAATACCACAGAACCTCAAATTCCAACTAAAGAATAATTTAGTAAACACTAATTTTTCCTCTGATTTCCAAAGTAAGGAGGGTTTTACTCATGATATGTGGCCTTGCTACTGCTACTGCTAAGTCACTTCAGTCGTGTCTGACTCTGTGTGACCCCATAGATGGCAGCCCACCAGGATCCCCCGTCCCTGGGATTCTCCAGGCAAGAACACTGGAGTGGGTTGCCATTTCCTTCTCCAATGCATGAAAGTGAAAAGTGAAAGTGAAGTCGCTCAGTCATGTCTGACTCTGAGCGACCCCATGGACTGCAGCCTACCAAGCTCCTCCATCCATGGGATTTTCCAGGCAAGAGTACTGGAGTGGGGTTATTTCAAGGGATTTCTCAAGTGCTATAGTATTACTCTTTCAGCACCATGGTTAGCTCTTAAAGTTTTCCTCTGAGTTCTACCACTTCCTTCTTTCCTTGCTGTCTTTGCCTCTGTGTTCAGCCTTTCTCTATAGAGGAGAAGGTGGGGGCCAGGGAGAGGTGGGGGCGGAGGTGAACAGAGGGAAGCTTAATGTAACATAAGGTGGTGGTGTAGTTGCTAAGTTGTGTCTGACTCTTGTGACCCCATGGAGTGTAGCCTGCCAGGCTCCCCTGCCCATGGGATTCTCCAGGCAAGAATACTGGAGTGGGTTGCCATTTCCTTCTCCAGGGGATCTTTCTGACCCAGGAATCGAACCTGGGTCTCCTGCACTGCAGGCAGATTCTTTACCAACTGAGCTATGAGGGAAGCTCTCATAGGGTAACATAAGGTAGCAGTAGGCATTAAAATACTATCTAATATATAACTTCTGGTTATCCTCATCAGAATATTTTGGCAGAAAAACACACCAGAAATAAATATATAGTAAGAAACTGCTTTCCAAATAAAAATGTATAATAATATCAGACTCTAATTATTTAAGGGTACATTGTCCAAATAAGATAGATTTTTATATTTCTGTGTATTCATATCAACAAGTATTTATTGTGTATCTCCTAAGTACCTATGACTAGGTACCTAGTAAACAGGCATTGTTATTATTCTGGGGGTTACAGAGTGAAAAAAATCAATGAAATCCCAGGTCTCATGGTACTAATGGACTAGTATAGGAAGACAGACTATACAAGAGAAAAGAAAAAGAAAGAAGAGGTCATATGGCAATAGACGAATAAAGCAAAGTAAGGAAAAAAAACACAAGAGATGGGGGTAATGTATGTGATATTTCAGAGAATTATCAAGAGAGGTCTCTTTCTTAAAGAAAGTGCAATAGTAAGCAGGAAAATTATTTTAAAGAATGATTCAGACAAAGGGAAAGTGCAAATGCCTTGAGATGGAACTGTGGTTGGTTGATTCAATGTGCAGAAAGAAGTTAATGTGGTTGAAGCTGGTTAAGTAAGCAGATTGGTTAAGTTAATTCTTTTAGAGAGTTGTTTTAGTTTTTCCATCCCTGAAAAGATTTGAAAAGGTTTTAACAATAATATATTACTGAATACCTACAACACTACAATTTTATAAAACATAATCTTTACCTTTCACCCTACCATGTTAAGTCACTTATATAGTGAGCTTGTAAAAAAACCCTGAAGGTAGAAATTTTTTCAGAATGACAAAATGAAATGTCAATAAAAGACTTTACCAAATATGCCATGGTTTATCTTTGATGTCCTCTAAACACAGCAACTGAGATACTTTTACAGATGTCAATGCATCTCTAAGATCCATTTTGTTTGCAAAGAATAAGATTGGTATTCGACGGTGCTTAATATCTAAAAGAGAAAATAAGACTATCATCACACTTCTAGCTTTCTGAGTTATCTTCTCCAAAATCCTTAAAACTGAAATCCACTAAAATTGTCTTCGAATCACTTCTTCCCATATCATACATACATAAACATTTAAAGGCATATACTGTCAAGCATATATTTAAGTGACAATAGAATTTAAAATACACTTCTTCCTAAGGTTATCTGCAAAGTTCATGGAATTCTACAGGCCAGAATACTGGAGTGGATAGCCTTTCCGTTTTCCATGGGATCTTCCCAACCCAGGGATTGAACCCAAGTTTCCCTCATTGCAGGTGGAGTATTTACCAGATGAGCTACAGGTGAAGTAAGATTATCTGCCCTCTTGTTGGAACTGTAAACCAAAGATGGATGAGGGTGGGAGTGGAGGGCTCATTAAACAGTTACTGAACAGCACCTAGCAAAGAGTCAATATTTTGTTTCATTTTTACTGTCAACACAAAGGAAGAAAACTTCAAACAGAAATATTATAGAAGGAGAATAAGAATGTAAATGGACTAGTCAAAAGACATAGGGTGGCTGAATGGATTTTTTTTAAAAGACCCATACATAAGTTGCCTATAAGAGATTCACTTCAAATACAAAGAAACAAACTGAAAGTGAAAGGATGGAAAAAGATATTTCATGCAAACGGAAACGAAAAAGATGGTGGGGCAGCAATGCATGTATCAGACAAAACAGACTTTAAAACAAAATTATAAAAAGAGGCAAAGAAGGACATTAAAGGAAAGTGCTCACGGGATCAATTCAAGCAGACAAAGACAGTTGTAAATATGTATGTACCCAACATAGGAGAGGTTAAATATATAAGGCAAATATTAACAGATGTAGAAATTGACAGCAACACAAGAATAGTAAGGGGTCTTTAACTACCCCCTTCCATCAATGGACAGATCATTCACATAGAAAGTCAATAAGGAAACAGTAGCCTTAAAAGACACATTCAGTTCAGTTCAGCTGCTCAGTCAGTCTGACTCTCTGAGACCCCATGAACAGCACGCCAGGCCTCCCTGTCCATCACCAACTCCCGGAGTTCATCCAAACTCATATCCATCGAGTCGGTGATGCCATCCAGCCATCTCATCCTCTGTTGTCCCCTACTCCTCCTGCCCCCATCCCTCCCAGCATCAGGGTCTTTTCCAATGAGTCAACTCTTTGCATGAGGTAGCCAAAGTATTGGAGTTTCAGCTTCAGCATCAGTCCTTCCAATGAACACCAAGGACTGATCTCCTTTAGGATGGACTGGTTAGATCTCCTTGCAGTCCAAGGGACTCTCAAGAGTCTTCTCTAACACCACTGTTCAAAAGCATCAATTCTTTGGTGCTCAGCTTTCTTCACAGTCCAACTCTCACATCCATACATGACCACAGGAAAAACCATAGCCTTGACTAGACGGACATTAGTCGGCAAAGTAATGTCTCTGCTTTTCAACATGTTATCTAGGTTGGTCATAACTTTTCCTCCAAGGAGTAAGTGTCTTTTAATTTCATGGCTGCAATCACCATCTGCAGTGATTTTGGAGCCCAAAAAAATAAAGTCTGACACTGTTTCCACTGTTTCCCATCTATTTCCCATGAAGTGATGGGACTGGATGCCATGATCTTCGTTTTCTGAATGTTGAGCTTTAAGCCAACCTTTTCACTCTCTTCTTTCAATTTCATCAAGAGGCTTTTTAGTTCCTCTTCACTTTCTGCCATAAGGGTGGTGTCATCTGCATATCTGAGGTTATTGATATTTCTCCCAGCAATCTTGATTCCAGCTTGTGTTTCTTCCAGTCCAGCGGTTCTCATGATGTACTCTGCATAGAAGTTAAATAAGCAGGGTGACAAAATGCAGCCTTGACATACTCCTTTTCCTATTTGAAACCAGTCTGTCGTTCCATGTCCAGTTCTAACTGTTGCTTCCTGACCTGCATACAGATTTCTCAAGAGGCAGGTCAGGTGGTCTGGTATTCCCATCTCTTTCAGAATTTTCCACAGTTTACTGTGATCCACAGAGTCAAAGGCTTTGGCATAGTCAATAAAGTAGAAATAGATGTTTTTCTGGAACTCTCTTGCTTTTTCCATGATCCAGTGGATGTTGGCAATTTGATCTCTGGTTCTTCTGCCTTTTCTAAAACCAGCTTGAACATCAGGAAGTTCATGGTTCACGTATTGCTGAAGCCTGGCTTGGAGAATTTTGAGCATTACTTTACTAGCATGTGAGATGAGTGCAATATCATACAGGTCTTAAAGACATTAAAAGGATAATGAGAGGATGATACAATTTTATGCCAATAAATTTCACAACTTATATAAATTAACAAATTAACAGATTTGGTTATATATTACTAGAAGTGACCCAAGAAGAAATACAGAACTTTAATAGCCCTACCTCATTTAAAGAAATTGAATTTACAGTTCATGCCCCCAACATACACACAAAATCCTGAACCAGATGGCTTCATTAGTAGATTTTATTTAATGCTTAAGAAATAATACCAATTCTAAACAAATCCAAAACATTAAAAAAAATAAAAAGAGGAGGAGTAACTGCTCTTCAAGTCATTTTACGAGGTCTCTATAGCCCTAATACAAAATCAGAAGGGGCCATTACAAGATAGAAAATGACAAAATGAAATCCATTATGCTAAGTGAAATAAGTCAGAAAAAGACAAATACCATATGATCTCACATGTGAAAGCTAAAGAAGACAAAAAATATCGAAAGAAAACAAACTGATGGACGCAGAGAAGAAACTGGTTGTTGCCAGAGGTGGTTGGAGTGGAGAGAGCCTGAAATGGATGAAAGGGGTCAAAAAGTACAAACTTCGAGTCATGAAATAATTTATGAGATGTAATGTACACCATGGTGACTACAGATAGGAATACTGTATTGGGTATTTGAAAGTTGCTAAGAGTGTATCTTAAAAGTTCTCATCACATGAAAAAAAAAATTCTAACTATGTGTCCTGATGGATGTTAACTAGACTTGTGGTGATCATTTCACAGTACAGTTGACCTTTGCACAATGTGGGGGTTGGAGTTCTGACCTCTGCACATTCAAAAATCTGTGAATAACTTCATGGCTGGCCCTCTGCATCTGCAGTTTCACATTTGTAGATTCAGTCAACTTTGGATCATATAATACTACTGTTGCATTATTTGAAAAAAATCCACATGTAAGTAGACCCGTGCAGTTCAAATCCCAGTTGTTCAAAGGCTAACTGTATATACAAATATCAAATCACTATGCTGAATACCTGAAGCTGATATAAAATTATATGTCAATTATATTTCAAAAAATGTTCACACCAACTTTATTCATAATTGCCCTAAACTACGAACAGTTCAGGTATCAATTAATAAACACTGGATAAACAAACTGTGTTACAGTCATATAATAAAATATTACAAAGCAAATAAAAGGAGTAAACATGTGATACATACAAAACATGGGCGACTCCCCAAAACATTACACTGAATGTAAAAACCTAGGCACAAAAATGTATGTACCTCTTCCCACCATTTATATGAAATTGTAAAAAAGGCAACATTTTGGAGATTGAAATCAGATTAGTAGCTCTTCTGGCCCCTTGTAGGGGTGCTGATTGGAAAGGGGCATGAAAGAACTTACAGGGTGATGAAAATGTTCTGTTTCTTGTCTGGGAGCATATAGACAAGAACAGTTACATGAATATATGCATTTGTCAAAATTACAGAACTGTATACTTAAGATTGGAGCATTTCTCTGTAATACATATTATATACAAATTTTTTAAAAGTTCAATATATATTTCAGCTCAGAAATCCCTTTTTTGGGAATTTAACCTATAAAATAAATGCATAAGTATATATAGATACATGGACAAGGCTTTAGTTGAGGAAATTAAGGTTCCCATTGTATTTATTTAAAGCAGATGTTGTAAGACATATTTCATGTTTTGGTCAATGTCATGACTTTTTTGGGGGAGAAAGGGGAAAGATTAACAAAAAGGGGATGTAGAATCAAAAATGCCTTCTCAACGCAGAAAAAAGATAAGTTTTTAAAAGTGAAAAAGTCACAGAAAAAGCACAAGTTGGATAGTTTTCCCTCCACATATCTGAATAAACTTGAGGTTGTCCAATAAACATACCAAAGATATTGTGGTTAAACAGAAAGAATTCTTAGAAGGCCACATACTATTTCTGTTTTTATTCTAACAAATCCGCGTTTCTTTTAAACCATTTTCTAAAAGTACTCTTCTAAAAGTACTGGTACAAAGCTCACTTAAATCTTTCTGCATGAGCAAGGATAGAAATGCAGAATTCCACAACAGTACTGAGAATTCCTGGTGGGTGGGAGGGAAGGAATATCTAGCAACAAGTGAATGACTGAATAAACCACGATACATTCATAGTATGGCATGTTAGTTAGTCAGTCAGTTCAGCCGCTCAGTCGTGTCCAACTCTTTGCGACCCCATTAACCGCAGCACGCCAGGCCTCCTTGTCCATCACCAACTCCCAAAGTCTACTCAAACTCATGTCCATCGAGTGGGTGATGCCATCCAGCCATCTCATCCTCTGTTGTCCCCTTCTCCTCCTGCCCCCATCCCTCCCAGCATCAGAGTCTTCTCCAATGAGTTAATTCTTCGCATGAGGTGGCCAAAGTACTGGAGTTTCAGCTTCAGCATCAGTCCTTCCAATGAACACCCAGGACTGGTCTCATTTAGGATGGACTGGTTAGATCTCCTTGCAGTCCAAGGGACTCTCAAGAGTCTTCTCTAACACCACTGTTCAAAAGCATCAAATCTTCGGCACTCAGCTTTCTTCACAGTCCAACTCTCACATTCATACATGACCACAGGAAAAATCATAGCCTTGACTAGACGGACATTAGTCGGCAAAGTAATGTCTCTGCTTTTCAACATGCTATCTAGGTTGGTCATAACTTTTCTTCCAAGGAGTAAGCGTCTTTCAATTTCATGGCTGCAGTCACCATCTGCAGTGATTCTGGGGCCCAGAAAAATAAAGTCTGACACTGTTTCCACTGTTTCCCCATCTACTTCCCACAAAGTGATGGGACCAGATGACATGATCTTCGTTTTCTGAATGTTGAGCTTTAAGCCAACCTTTTCACTCTCTTCTTTCACTTTCATCAAAAGTCTCTTTAGCTCCTCTTCACTTTCTGCTATAAGGGTGGTGTCATCTGCATATCTGAGGTTATTGATATTTCTCCCAGCAATCTTGATTCCAGCTTGTGCTTTTTCCAGCCCAACGTTTCTCATGATGTATGCTGCATATAAGTTAAATAAGCAGGGTGACAATATACAGCCTTGACGTACTCCTTTTCCTAGCCCAACGTTTCTCATGATGTATGCTGCATATAAGTTAAATAAGCAGGGTGACAATATACAGCCTTGACGTACTCCTTTTCCTATTTGGAACCAGTCTGTTGTTCCATGTCCAGTTCGAACTGTTGTTTCCTGACCTGCATACAGATTTCTCAAGAGGCAGGTCAGGTGGTCTGGTATGCATGTTGCTGCTGCTAAGTCGCTTCAGTTGTGTCCGACTCTGTGCAACCCCACAGACAGCAGCCCACCAGGCTCCCCCGTCCCTGGGATTCTCCAGGCAAGAATACTGGAGTGGGTTGCCATTACCTTCTCCAATGCATGAAAATGAAAAGTGAAAGTGAAGTTGCTCAGTAGTATCCGACTCTTAGCGACCCCATGGACTAGGAATCATTAAAAGAATAATTGTATACACGCAATTTGACTTGAAAGGATTTCCACCATGCAGTGATATTTGAGAATAGGAAGATGCAGAAGAGTATACAGAATATGATCCTGTTCTAGTAAGTAATGATGACAGTCCTCATAGCCCCCAACCCTATATGGTTGGCTTTCTGTATCTGTGGACTCCACACCCACAGATTCAACCAACCATGGATGGAAAACACTCAGGGAAAAAAATTACAGAAAGTTCCTGAAAACAAAACTTGAATTTACCGTGCGTTGGCATTGTATTAGTTGCTCAGCCAAGTCTGACTTTTTGTGAGCCCATGGACTGTAGACCCCTTCTCCAGGGGATCTTCCAAACTCAGGAATCAAACCCGAGTCTGATCTACGTTGCAGGCAGATTCTTTACCATCTGAGCCACAGTATTTACATTTTGTTAAGTATTATAAGCAATCTAGAGATGGTTTAAAATACATGGGAGGATGTGCATAGCTTCTATGCAATACTACTATTTTATATAAGGGACTTGAGCAACTACAGCTTTTGGTATCCTTAGGGATCCTAGAACAAATCCCCCATAGACACCAAGGGATAACTGTATATATCTTTGGTACCTGTATATGCTGGTGTGTGTGTATATGTGTTGGTGTATCTGTGCATATATATATGTGATATGAAATTATAAGCAAAGGTACGAAAGAAAAAGTACCAAATTGTTAATTCTGTTATCTTAAAAGGGAACTGGAGGGCTGGCAGTAATTTAAAAATAGAAAAGATCTGTTTTAAAAGAATTCTCACAATAAATATCTCAGAAATACTGTGATTACACATTCACACCTACGTAAAGATGGCAACCAAAAAATTTTTAATGTGTTGAAACATCAATTTTTACTTTCACTGTTATTCTTTTTCTGTTCATCCACTTTGCTACTGATACATTATTTACATGATCAGGAAAAAACGGCACTTTTAATTTCAGGAAATAAAGATCAAACACCTGGAAAACACTGCAAATGGCTTTGAAATTTAAAAAAATATATATGGTATTACAAATTCCACATAATTAATATGCTTTAAAATAAAAAAATTTTAAATAAGTTTATACAGTGTAAACAACATGTTTTGCTGAATCAAAGAACAAAACATCATACATGACCCCAAAGCATAGACATCACAGACTGAAAGACACACACATCTACCTGGATGATTCAGAAGAGTACGAAGTTCTTCTTTGGCCACAACCATTCTTAATTTATCACTACTATCAATGACAAAAATAATGGCTTGTCCTTCTCTGTGTAATACAAAGAATGAGAAAAATTAATGATAAACAAACAGTTTTCTACATTAACTATTCATTTGCATATCTTAAACCATTTATTATGTCTTCATGTCCTATGATGATTTATCATTACAGGCATTGTTGCTGTTCCTTATTAGTTTATATGAGTAATTAATACTGCCATATTTCAGTTAATATATTAACCAAATTAGTCACATTTCATGTAAAGTAATTTTTATTCATTTGGATCATAATGTGGTAAATTTAATGACTCATAATTTTAAAAAATAACAAGTTGGGCTTTCCTGGTGGTTAAGAATCCACCTGCCAATGCAGGGGATACGGGTTCGATTCCCTGATCCAGGAAGATCCCACATTATGCAGAGTAACTAAGCCCATGCACTACAATTACTGAACCCACACTCTAGAGCCTGTGAATCACAACTACTGAGCCAAAGCGACTCAACTTCTGAAACCTAGAGCCCATGCTCTGCAATAAGAGAAGCCACCACAATGAGAAGCCTGCATCCTGCAACTGGAAAGTAGCCCCCGATCACCGCAACTAGAGAAAGCCCGTGTGCAGCAACAAACTCAGCATGGTCACAAATTAAATTTTTTAAAAAAAGGTAAAAACATAATCCTATTACACAGGCACAATCGTTAATATTTGCAAATAAATCGTTTTCAGCATTTTCTTTGTACATGTGTGTATGCATGTGCACTCAGTCCTGTCCAACTCTTTGCAACCCCATAGACAGCAGCCTGCCAGGCTCCTCTGTACATGTAATTTCCAAGCAAGAATATTCATACACAAATATCTACATTTGTATTTAAATGGAATCTTGCGTTTTATTCTGCCTTTCTGATATATATGTACACTTCCTTGATCTTTTTTGTAGTTTGAACTACTTTTATATGAAGCATTAAAGCATAAAGAAGCTTTCAATAAAGTTTTTGTTGAAAGATGTCTTTCAATAACATCTTTCATTATACTGTAAAGTATAATGAGTATGTCATTAAATATTGTATCAAACTTCTATTGTTGGGCTTCACAGAATTCTTCCAATTTTCATTACTATGGAAAACTTTGGGATAAACATCCTCCCAAATACATTTTAAAAATTTCTTGATACTTTAAGGCCTCTTCTTAGAAACAGAATGCCTAGGAATACATACATAAAGTTTTAGATAAACAATGACAAATTAGAAATGCTGTATCAGTTTTATAATACTATCAGCACTTTTCCCACTGCCTGGCCAGCATGGCTCTTATTCTTTTCAATTTTTTACCATCCTAACAGCATATTCGGAGAAGGCAATGGCAACCCACTCCAGTACTCTTGCTTGGAAACTCCCATGGGCAGAGGAGCCTGGTAGGCAGCAGTTCATTGGATGGCTAAGAGTCAGACACGACCAAGCAACTTCACTTTCACTTTTCACTTTCATGCATTGGAGAAGGCAATGGCAACCCACTCCAGTGTTCTTGCCTGGAGAATCCCAGGGACAGGGGAGCCTGGTGGGCTGCCGTCTATGGGGTTGCACAGAGTTGGACATGACTGAAGCGACTTAGCAGCAGCAGCAACAGCATATTATTTTACTTTGCATTTTATTAATTTCCTGTTAAGTTCAATATATTTTCATATATTTATTAGATATTTATGTATTTTTTGTGACTCACTTATTCCAGTCATAAATCAAGATTTTTAAAGTTCAATGTCATTAGTACTCACAAGCATATAAAAAATAAAACAACTTTTTAATACTGTTGTTTGTTATCATTTAAAAAGATGAATGCATTTTATTACAGTCATACATTATCAGTGGATATAGAAACGGATACAATTGAAAATATATATCAAGAGCTTTAAAAACACTCAGTCACTTTGAGCCAGTAATTTCATTTCTGAAATTTATACTAAGGAAAGTTGAAGTATGACAAAGATTTATACAGTAATATGTTAACTGAAGAATTGTTTATAATCTTTCAAAACTGAGAGTAATCTTTATGTCCAAAAACAGAGAAATGATTAAGCAAATTTTGGCATAGGAAGGAATATAAGAAAATATTAGGTTGCCATGAATATTAGGTTACATTCTTTTTATGTTTTCCTAACTTATTAGAGAATGTTACCAAGGCTCCTTTCTCGGTTATGTTAAATGCTATTTCAAAACAGAAGAAACATACTCAAAAGACATATTTTCTAAACATTAACTCCTTTCCCAGTATTTTTATATCTTAGGCTTTATTACCTTTTTATATTCAAAGAGAAATATGCAAGAACTATACAATAATTAACATTACACAGTCAAATAAATGGCAAAGGAAACTTCCTTTATAATCTCAGTAGCACCCAAACAAATGCTATGAACGATGCAGGACATATTACACTAAGAGTCTTCTCTCTCAGTGTATATTAGACATACATTCTCATTAAGAATGATTTTCTTTATATAACTGAGATATGACAAAAACATCATCATAAATAATTCTCAACACACATTCTTTATGTATATGTTTGCCCAGCAGTCCCAGTCATCTGTACTTTTCTGAAAGCAAAAATTATGGCTGGAGGGTATGAACATTTTTCATTTTAACAGATATTGAAAAATTACCCTAAAAAAGATATTACATTATCTGTAAGAGTAGCTTGTTTTGCTAACAGTAGACTTAATATTTTAAACCTTTTTTTCAGTCTAATAGATTAAAATGCACTTGTTCTTTCACAATCAGAAAAATATACCTACAGGAAATTTACTATTATTGTAGATTTCTGAACAGTAACCATATTCAGCATTCCACCTACAGTGTATCTAAAATATTCCTGAATTCACTAACTTCTTCCAAAAAGATTTTAAAGAAAAAGAATGTTAAAATCAGAAAAAAAATTTCCTTTAAGTACTACTTTTTATGTAGTATTACATTTTCTATAATAAAATTTTTTTAAAGTATTAAATACATTTTTTTAAGTTGTTTACCAAATAATTGGAAGAGGAATTTTAAAAACCCTATACTGAAAACTCAAGTTGCCTTAAAAACAAAAATGCCTCACATTTCCCCCAGAGAATTTAATGCAGGATACCATAAACATAGCATATTTGGATCCTAGCAACTTGATAGCTGTTAATCTGAAGTAACTGGTGAGCACCTGATTTGCACACGCAGCAAAACATCTTGTTTATAACTGCTTGTTGAAAGAGTGGATCAACTGTTGGTGCTGCTATTTTAACTAAATTTATTCAGTAATTATTTACTGATCTGTGTGCCCAGAATCATACTTGATCTTGAAGAAATAATCTGAATAGGAAAAAATCCAACCCCCTTGATTATATGGGTACAAGATTAGAGAAATATGAATGGTTAAGTGCTGTGTCAACACTGGGGCCAGAATAATTGGGCATCTCCACAATAAATGGAATCTCCACAGAGGAGGTGACTTTTGAGCTAGTCCTTAAAGAATGAATATATCAACCTTAAGCTGCAGAGAAGTAGAGTAGAACAGACATTAAAAACAGAGACAACAGAACATGCAAGGCCCAAGGTTAAGAAGAATCTGAAGCATTTGACAAATAATGTCAAGTATGATGATATATTTTTTAAAAACTTAGAATGTATACTTAAATTACATAAAAATAAACATTGCAATCTAGCCCATGTAATCACTTGGATTTCTAATCACTACTTGTTGTTAAACTATAACCATCTAGTTAACCAACATTTGCAAACATACTTACTTATAATAGTGTTCCCAGAGATTTCTGTATCTTCCTTGACCTGACATGTCAAACACTGTAAAAGACAAACTATAAAACAAAACAAACAACAACAAAAAATTATTACATTATAAGCTACTAAAACTTTAAATTATTATCAATCAAAGAAACCACCCTTGAATATAGTGTTCAACTTGTGCCAGCTTCCAAGTACAAGTGCCACAGAATAAATTTTTTTAATATAAATATGATTTTATAATAGTAACATATAAAAATATATTTTTCTTTGCTAGTGAAATTATAATAGTCAGAACATGGAAGCAACCTAGATGTCCATCAGCAGATGAATGGCTAGGAAAGCTGTGGTACATATACACAATGGAGTATTACTCAGCCATTAAAAAGAATACATTTGAATCAGTTCTAATGAGGTGGATGAAACTGGAACCTATTATACAGAGTGAAGTAAGCCAGAAAGAAAAAACACCAATACAGTATAATAACGCATATATATGGAATTTAGAAAGATGAAACTCCAATACTTTGGCTACCTCATGCGAAGAGTTGACTCATTGGAAAAGACTCTGATGCTGGGAGGGATTGGGGGCAGGAGGAGAAGGGGACGACAGAGCATGAGATGGCTGGATGGCATCACTGACTCAATGAACATGAGTTTGAGTAAACTCTGGGAGTTGGTGATGGACAGGGCGGCCTGGCATGCTGCAGTTCATGGGTTTGCAAAGAGTCGGACATGACTGAGCGACTGAACTGAACTGAACAATAACCCTATATACGAGACAGCAAAAGAGACACAGATGTATAGAACAGTCTTTTGGACTCTGTGGGAGAGGGCGAGGGTGGGATGATTTGGGAGAATGGCACTGAAACATGTATATTATCATATGTGAAATGAATCGCCAGTCCAGCTTTGATGCATGAGACAGGGGGTTCGGGGCTGGTACACTGGGATGACCCAGAGGGATAGGATGGGGAGGGATGTGGGAGGGGTGTTCAGGATGGGGAACACATGTACACTCGTGGCGGATTCATGTCAATGTATGGCAAAACCAATACAATATTGTAAAGTAATTAGCCTCCGATTAAAATAAATTTTTATTAAAAACAATTTTTAAAAAAGTTTATCTAAACTCTAAATTCTGAAGAATAATCCAGAGATAGTAGTATAAATATTTTAATGTCAGTGGGCTTCTGAAACAACAGATTCCTTTTTCTAAGAGTAGCAGGAATAACTAGATAGATCTAATACCATTTTTCACCCACAACTTCTTAATCACAAGTTTAATAAAATGAATTACCTAGACGATTTGAATTTCTGTATGCTGAATCCTATTGTTGGAACTATATCTTGAGACTGAGCCTTTAAGAAAAGAGACAAAGTTTAGAAATTTGCAATTACCGAAGATGCATTTTTCCTCAGGTTAAAAGAAAAGCACCCAGTTTTTCCAATTCTAAAATCTGCCACTAAGAAGATGAAAGGATTAAACAAAGTCATAATTTTTGCAAGGAGATCATTGTGTGTGAATTCTTTATAGAAGTTTAAGGTTTACTAATTATAAATCTGCATAATGTGTGTCTTAATTCACATTTTGAGGCTTGCTGAAAGTTACCACCAACTTAAAATAGTTTCACAAGTCTCTTTTAGCTCACATATAGGACTTCCTAATCTTCCATACTTATTGAGTTTGCAAATGCTACAGAGGGGCTTCCCAGGTGGCACTACTGGTAAAGAACCTGTCTGCCAATGTAGGAGACATAAGAGAGGTGGGTTTGAACCCTGGGTCGGGAAGATCTCCTGGAGGCGGGCATGGCAATCCACTCCAGTATTCTTGCCTGGAGAATCCCATGGATAGAGGAGCCTGGCAGGATACTGTCCATGGGGTTGCAGAGAGTCAGACACGACTGAAATGACTTAGCAAGCAGGACGCATGCTACAGAGGATTGTCTTCATGTCTAGATGGTGAATATACGTGGTCTCTGCTTTCATGGAATTTATAATCTAGAGAAGGTAAACAGCAATAAACAACTAAGATACCAATTTTGAACATTGCTAAGTGCAATGAAAGGTGATTGAGGGTGGGAGGCAATGGGGTGGAGGAGGGTTAGTTTAGCAATAAGCCTGTCTGAGAGAGATGACATCTCACCCAGTAAATGTTAAGAAGGAAAAAAGCTATGACAAGATCTGGGCAAAGAACAATCCAGTCAAAGGAAATAGCCAGGGCAATAACTGAAAGGAAGGGAGGAACTCACCACTCAGGAAAAACTGAAGGCCTGTATGTCTAAAATATATTTATTAAGGGAAAGACTGTATGTAACCAAGTGAGAGAGGTGGGGCCATGGTGGAGATTTGAGAGGAAAAGAGACTGCAAGAGGGCAAGAGTATAATGGGAGACCTGCTGACATGATCCACAGGCAAGTAAAAGACCTTAAATTGACAAGTTAACTTGTCAATTAAGTTAACTTAATTGTACCATCAAAACTTTCTCCTTTTGAATAGAAGTCCATTCACTTTCTGACCCAGATGCCTAAGAGTTATTCTTGACTCCTTCCTTATTTTACATCCCCTATACAACAATTCTCTAAGCTGTATTGATTCTGCCTCACTAACTTAGCTTAGGTCCTCATCATTTCTTGCTTCAAATAATTACAACAGCCTCCTGATTACTCCTAACTGCTAATACAACATCTAAACAAGTTATTTCTCTAAGCCTGAGTTTTCTTAAATGTAAAATATATCATTACTACCCTTAACTCTTAATGTTCTCATGAGAATTAAGTAAGCCAATCGATGCAAAATACCAGTGTCTGGTCCATAGTAAACACTCAACAAATGGTTGTTATCATTAAGAATTACTCTCTTACTGATTTCAGTTTCATACCCCAGTCCTCTTCATACTGCCAAAAGTGTAACCTAAAAAAAAATTCCCCTTTGAGTTCATCACGTTGCCTTTATGTAAAAAGAGGAAGAGTAGAGGGAAAATCGCTGCCTCACATCAGTATGTTCACTTTGGTAGTTTACTCCTGAAAATTTAAAATTCAAATGGAAAGACATAAGGTGAAAGGTCCCTGGAGCTTGGTCACCTTAATAGTAATGTGCTAGTGAAAAGACTTCCCAGAGCTGCCCTGACTTTGGCTTTCTGAAATTTGTTTACTCAGCTTTCCCTTCTATTCTGTGAGCTGCCTAGTATTCTTCCAAAAATCTATCTCTTTATGTTAGACAGAATTTATTTCCTGTTACTCAGATTCTTACTTCATATCTTAGGGGTCCTTCATTGTACAACAAACTTTGAAATAAAGAGTTTCCTAATTTTTGTTGTCCTAAAATACAATACTGTTTTGATTTTATGAATTTTCATGTGCCAAAGTGATAAAACCATTAGCTATTATTATTAGAAAAAATAACAATAATAAAACCCACTCCAGTGTCTTGCCTGGAGAATCCCACGGACGGGGGAGCCTGGTAGGCTGCCGTCTATGGGGTTGCACAGAGTCAGACACGACTGAAGCGACTTAGCAGCAGCAGCAACAATAATAATAAATAGTTAGTTGAACGTTTAAAGAAATCACAGAACATATAGCTCAAATGAGTAGCCTTGAACTATAATTCTAATCACTGAACTGTAATTAGAAATTGGCTAGCCTGTCCATAACCACCCAGTTTCTTTACAAACTCTTTTTGTTTCCAGAGAAGCTACCCTTTAATTTTCTGTTTTAACAGGGATAAAATTAATCAACTTTCTTTTCTTTTCTTCACTTCTAAAGTTCTAGTGGAAGATAATTAGAAAGAAGAAACTCCACTAATTAATTAGGACAGGACAAGATATGTGAGCTGGTACTTTCAGATTCAAGTGTGATTCATTTTCCTCTAAAGAATTCTGAAATAGTCTTCACTGATTAATTTCCCCCTTCTCTATTCAGGAACAAATACATTTGATGATTCTCTAAGTTGGACAGGGGATGTTTACAAACCAAGGAAAGAACGCAGGAATTATTACCTAAGTGGATTAGGCCATCTGAGACAACCCAGTAATAGACCAATATCAGTAAGACTAGAACAAGGTTTCCAAGAGAGACCCTATTTGGTAAGTTTTACTAAATCTGTTGAAAATGATATCCTTGGTATGATCAATAATCATTCCCTGCCCAAAAATGAAAATTAAAAAATCACCCATCAGTCCATTTGTACAAAATTACGTTTAACTACTAAGAAATATTCTAGGTATTTGGGAAATCCCACGGAGAGGAGCCTGGAAGTCTACAGTCCATAGGGCTGCTAAGAGTCAGACTTGCCTTAGTGACTAAAACAACATTATTGAACAATGTAAGATCTATGCTCTTATGAATTTAATTTTATGATGAAGAAAATGTAATAAACAACTGATCAACTGAATATATGAAGCAATTTCAGATTGTTTTAAATGTTAAGAATATAAAACTGGATGACACAATAGAATGAGAGCGTTTATGTTAGGGAATGGGGCAAAAGTTAGAATTTTAGAAGAAAGGTGTTAATAGAGCACATCTCTTAGTATGACACTAAGACTAGATTCTTGAAAAGTTATCAGGTTAAAATTACCTCTTTTCTCTCCTTATCAGTTTAGAAAAGATCAGCAACCTTAACATATTAACAACAAATGAACATTACGAGAGCTTAATATCAAAAACCAGTCTGGGCTCAGGAAGTATCTAGTTATCTAGAAACTGACTTTATCCCTCTGCAAAAACATATGAGACTATTTTACTATAAAATGAGACTTGTAATTTCTTTCAAGACATTTCCTAATAGAGGTTCATATATTTCTATTCAGTTCAGTTTAGTCGCTCACTGGCATCTGACTCTTTGCGACCCCATGGACTGCAGCACACCAGGTCTCCCTGTCCATCACCAACTCCCAGCGTTTACCCAAACTCATGTCCATTGAGTCGGTGATGCCATCCAGTCATCTCATCCTCTGTTGTCCCCTTCTCCTCCTGCCTTCAATCTTTCCCAGCATCAGGGTTTTTTTCCAATGAGTCAGTTCTTTGCATGATGTGGCCAAAGTATTGGAATTTCAGCTTCAGCATCAGTCCTTCCAATGAACACTCAGGACTGATCTTTAGGATGGACTAGTTGGATCTCCTTGCAGTCCAAGGGACTCTTGAGAGTCTTCTCCAACACCACAATTCAAAAGCATCAATTCTTTGGCGCTATACTTTTTTTATAGTCCAACTCTCACATCCATACGTGACTACTGGAAAAACCATAGCCTTGACTAGATGGACCTTTGTTGGCAAAGTAATGTCTCTGCTTTTTGATTTCTATTACTCACCTTAATTCATTAAAAATAATATTTCTCATAGTGGATATAAGCTCACAAGAGACTGTTCTTGGGTTCAAAGGTAGGGAGGAAGCAAGTATTTTATCTGTGTCTGGGTGACAGGTTATAGGGCTTTTAAGAAGTCCCATTTCAAGTGTCCTCTTGGCTATGATCATGAAGTTGTTTTTTAATTTTTTTTTTAAGTAAAACAACTTACTCTGCTCTCAGATGGTAGAGGTCAATTACTCTGAGGAGACAGGATAGTTGCCTAAAGATTAACGCTCAGAAAGTGGTGTCAGAAATTAGATGATACCCTTAAAAATAGCCCTGGAGTTAGTCTAGGCTAGTTCCATAATTCACCAGTGGTAGCAGAGAGATGCATATGCTGGAAAACAAAAGATTAATTAACAAGCCTCAGTAATTGGCTGCATGCCCAGATGTTCCTGAGGACTCTCCCTGACTAGTATAATGTGTTAGGCAAGGTCGGCAGGTCTTGCACAGGACTAGTCTGAAATTGGGATATTAGATATTTTAAGATGGTAGACTGAGCTCAAGATGCCTCCTTCCCCTGCTGCCCCAAATGATCAATAATGTTTAGAGAAGAAAGCTGTTCCCATCCATGTCAAAGATTATTCCTACAGTAATAACCATGTCTTGGGACAGAAGATCACTATACTGTTGGGGAAGATGGAAAGAGATAACGTAATTTCCATTTTGTTCTTTGATGTCATTTCTGCCAATCTGAGTACAGTAGGCACCAGGGGGCTGACACACTTTGGTACTATTAACTGTGGCTCTGGTTTCAATAATTTTGTACTTATTTGACACAACTTTTACAAAAAATTTCTTTTGAAAATATTCCTTGATGTAGAAAAAAATGGAAATATCTCCTATAGAATAGGACCTTACCTGAAGAACTTCCTTATAATCTTGCTCCATTATGCTACTAGGCTTACCTGCAGAAGTGCTGCACATCACCAACCACTAAATTTCTTATTAGCCCAGGTTGATCTACTGACAGCCAAACCATCCGTGGAACTAATTATGGACCCAACCACAGCTGGGTATGGTTCTCTAAATTCAATTTGGACCCCATTCAAGTGGGTAGGGGAGAAGGCAATGGCACCCCACTCCAGTACTCTTGCCTGGAAAATCTCATGGACGGAGAAGCCTGGTAGGCTGCAGTCCATGGGGTCACTAAGAGTTGGACACAACTGAGCGACTTCACTTTCACTTTTCACTTTCATGCACTGGAGAAGGAAATGGCAACCCACTCCAGTGTTCTTGCCTGGAGAATCCATCTATGGGGCTGCCATCTATGGGGTCGCACAGAGTCAGACATGACTGAAGTGACTTAGCAGCAGCTACAGCAGCAAGTGGGTAGGTTGCTATATCTTCTTCTTAAAGACTGTTAAAGAAATTTATTACAATCACCTCGGTTAGGAGACAGACTTTTTAACCTGTTCCTTTCCTTATCGGTGAAATCTCTTTTTCCTGCTTTCATATAGAGAAGACTCCATTAAAAGACACTTCTAGCTACTCTATCTCTCCTCTCTAAATTTATTCCTCTTCATGGGTGGGGAGGACTTCTTTGATGTCTCAGTTTGTGAAATGGAAACAACATTCTTGGTTCTGCCTCTCTCTCATTGAGAACCACATGCTTCTTGAAACCATGCATTCTCAGCTGTTCTTAACCATGCAGTAAACCTAGACACAGAGAAGGCAATGGCACCCCACTCCAGTACTCTTGCCTGGAAAATCCCATGGCTGGAGGAGCCTGGTGGGCTGCAGTCCATGGGGTTGCTAAGAGTTGGACACGACTGAGCGACTTCCCTTTCACTTTTCACTTTCATGCACTGGAGAAGGAAATGGCAACCCACTCCAGTGTTCTTGCCTGGAGAATCTCATGGATGGGGGAGCCTGGTGGGCTTCTGTCTATGGGGTCGCACAGAGTTGGACACGACTGAAGCTACTTAGCAGCAGCAGCAAACCTAGACAAGCAGGATCTCTCCCTGAGGAGGAAAGCTTGAATTCTGGGACATGAATCATAACTCAAGAGAGTGTTAGGAAGTCCTCTGGCCAGACCTAAACCTTGCCCTCCAAAATTAGTATTTCAATAAAACTGGAATTTTTTTTTAATCTCTGATTTTAGCACATCTATTTCAGCTAATTTCCAACTTGATTGGAGGGCCCCTTAAAAAACCTAAATTACCTTCTAACTCCATTTTCAACTTCTTATCCCAGCTGCCTCAAACTAACTGCCATCTGAAAATACACCAGTAGTTAGTTGTTTCACATGGCAAACTCTCCCATGTGGAAGAAGGGAATGATGACCGCAAGAAAAGAAATGAAGGCATTTTTGTAATTTGAGAGCAATCTCAAACTAAACAGAAGTAAAAATGAAGCTGTTGGGTAAAAGGTGGTGGGGGACAGTAGGAGTTCTTATTCTGCCCAACCTGAAGCACTATTTGGAGGCAATGAAGTCCACTTTCAATTACCATATTTAGGAGCAATGCTTCCTACTATCCAGCCTCAGTCACTAACAGCACTAGTTTCCTAATTTTGAACCATCTGCTCGATTTATGGTGGGCTGCTGTTTATGGGGTCGCACAGAGGTGGACACGACTGAAGTGACTTAGCAGCAGTAGCAGCTCAGTTTATATGCAGGCTATATATTTTTTCATCAACATTTTCCATTGATTGACTAATGGTTTTTATCTAGATAAAAGTATTTACAACTGTCAATGTTAACTTTTTACCTCTATCTACTCTCCTATTCTTTCATACTTTATTGTTGTTTAGTCACTAAGTCATATCCGACTCTTTGCAACCCTATGAACTATAGTCTGCCAGGCTCCTCTGTCCATGGGATTTCCCAGGCAAAAATACTGGAGGGGGTTGCCATTTCCTTCTCCATAGGACCTTTACAACCCAGGGATCAAATTCACTTCTCCTGCACTGGCAAGTGGGTTCTTTACCACTGAGCCACCAGGGAAGCCCCTCTTTCGTACTTACAGGACCCCTATTACTAATGGAAGCAGCAATATGTCCTGCTTTAAAAAAAAAAAACAAACCAGTCTCATTTACAGATAAGGTAGCCAGTGAAGTGAAAGAGTCATTAGTTGAGGCTTCTGAGTAAGCTCTTTAAAGAGGACTTATTTGGCAGGAAGACTTATTCTTTTGCTTGTTCTTTTCCCATCTCTGCAACTTAGGATATAGATAGCATATTAAAAAGCAGAGACATTATTTTGCCAACAAAGGTCTATCTAGTCAAGGCTATGGTTTTTCCAGTAGTCACGTATGGATGTGAGAGTTGGACTGTGAAGAAAGCTGAGTGCTGAGGAATTGATGCTTTTGAACTGTGGTGTTGGAGAAGACTCTCAAGAGTCCCTTGGACTGCAAGGAGATCCAACCAGTCCATCCTAAAGGAGATCAGTCCTGGGTGTTCATTGGAAGGTCTAATGCTAAAGCTGAAATTCCAATACTTTGGCCACTTGATGCAAAGAACTGACTCACTAGAAAAGACCCTGATGCTGGGAAAGATTGAAGGCAGGAGGAAAAGGGGATGACAGAGGATGAGATGGTTGGATGGCATCACCAACTCAATGGACATGACTTTGGGTAGGCTCCAGGAGTTGGTGATGGACAGGGAGGCCTGGTGTGCTGCAGTACATGGGGTCGCAAAGAGTCAGACACGACTGAGCAACTGAACTGAACTGAGGATAGTTAACTAAGATGGCCATGTGGCGATTCTGAAGACCCTGAAGAAAATCAGGCACTAAGGATAGCAGAGAGAAAAGATGGAAGGTGCCTGGACCATGCAGCTGCCACACCAGCCCTGGAATATTTCTTCTGGACTCACTGAGATGACAGAAAAAGAAGCCTCCATCTTCAGTCCACTATTATGTGGGTTTTCTTTATATACAGCAGAACCTAATTGTAGCTTATACTTCCCAGATGGCACAGTAGTAAAGAATTGGCCTTCCAATGCAGGAGGTACAAGACGTTTGATCCCTGGGTGGGGAAGATCCCCTGGAGTAGGAAATGGCAACCAACTCCAGTATTCTTGCTTGGAAAATTCCATGGACAGAGGAGTCTGTCAGGCTATACTCCATGGGGTTGCAAAGAGTTGGACAAGACTGGGCACACAGCACAACTGGGCACACAGCACAACATAACTCATACATTATGTGGTGAATGTGCTAGCTTCTATATATATTTCACTTATTTAAATAATACATTCATGTACTTATGACTTACATGACTTAAAGTCATCTTGCTTGCTACTACCGATATGCATGTAACACTCTTGGGAAACTGGCTAATTATCCACAGAATCTGTAAAAATGATCCACCTTTCCCTTTGTTTTGCTCCTCTTGTAAAGAGAAAGTCAAAACGAAGGCAATGCTACCTGAAAGTAAACTCCACAAATTTTTGAAGAGCTTTTGAGAAGAAAAGGCATTTGGAAAATATTCCAGTTTAAATAGTCTAGATTTACCTACATATCAGCATAAAATACGCTTCATGTTATGGCTGGCTGATACTTATTACTTTACTAAAGGTATCACAAATTTAATAAGATTTCATAATGTGACAATGAAGTTACAATGGCAGACAAAATAATCCTCCATTAGCTTTCTTTAGCAGAAAATATATAATGTATCCAATAAATATACTTACATTTGTAGGTTTAAGTTTATTAATGATTGTTGTTTTGCCACTATTATCCAGCCCAAGGCACAAAACATGAACCTCCTTCTTTTTGAGGCCAAGCAAGCCTGAAAGTCTGTCTAGCAATCCCATAATGTGAGGCAAGGATTCACAAATCAGCTGCAAGTCAGGGGGAAAAAAAATTAACACAGGCATCTTAAATATGGAGAATACATGCATATGTACCCCAAATTTTCAGAATTTAAAGTCAGTGATATTGTGAAAACCATGTCAGTGTAGCTTTGCATTTAGTAAACAGAGTTTAAGCTGATTACCAGAAAGGAGTCTTAACTGAAATGCAGATTGGCAGCTAATAACCCCCAGCAACACAGAATAATGCCCTTGAAATAACTGTACATTTCTTCTTGTAACTTATAATACTTAAAAACAAAATGTGGTTTACTTAGTATCCTATGGAGTCTACCATTTGTGATACTTGAGAATATCTGCAGCCTTTTCTGGATATCTGGAAATGTATGGGTAGTGATGTTCATATGGAGCCTGCTGCTAAATTAGAAAGTAGAAAGCAGACCAGAATAACAAAAAAACTGAAATTTTAGGCTGCCTCATTTGAGTTCACTGGTTAAATCTTTTTCTAAAGCTAACCCCATTGTTGCATTTTGCAATAATATGAAGTAATAAATATTAAATTCACCATTTTTGTTTGCTGATTATATTCAATTCAGACAGAAACAAAAAATCCTAACTGATCTATCTTCATCTTAACTTTTCCTTTGTCCTCACATATCTTGGTATTTTTGTAAGTCAACACAAATCCATTTGGGAAGGTTATGTATAAAACACATACACACAAACTGAACCTTAATACATTTTTGTTTCTTTGAAATTATAACTTATATGAAATATTCTGTTAAGTATTTTTTAAAAGAATTTTAACTAGTGTACTAGTGAAGAATATGAGCGTAAATACCCATCTTACCTTTTAATCTCCTTTTCTCAAATACTATAAAAATTTCCTTGTTAATCTGTTCCTGAAGTCCCTATTCATTTGTTTATTAATTCTTTGAAAAAAATCATTCAAATGCAAACTTTCAGAAAAACTCCATCAGCAATGCAAATGTGTAAGTATTTTGATGTCAAGTAAAATTACTGATGACATATGGCTGGCTATGTGATAACTTTATGGCTATTCATACCCTTCCAAGGTACTGTTAGATGTAGACTTCAAATCTCCAAATGAAAATTCCCAAAGGTACTTCCTTTGGGGAAACCACCATCCCAGTCCCTCAAAACATTAAAATGTGGTGGGAAAAGAGAGATACATACCCCTTTTGGCAGCCCTCAACTGTGACAGGGACTGCTACAGCAGTAACCACCATATACCTGTATTCCAAACATTTCCTATTACTCTTCAAACCACCATTTTCAAAGTTCTCTAAATACTAGTCTCCTCTCTATCTAGAAACTTGCCATCTTACAGCTCCTTCAGTATTGTTTATTCCATACCAAAAAGGCAAGACCATACCTTGAAGGATGTGAGGATGCAGCAACTTGAAATAAGAAGTTTCCAAGACAGCTACATCTGAAAGGAGGCTGCATCATCAGTTTCGGTTAGGCCCCTTCAGGGATCATTATGAACAGAAATTTCAAAACTGAAATTGGAAAATGATGCGCAGAAGGGAAGGTGCAGTGCCCTAACCAAACACAGGGCCGTGGTTGTCTTACCCAAGGGATGGGTTTCATTTGAGATACTCTGCTTGTGCTGCTTGAATCGACTTTTCTCCTTGTGGTAGGGATTCAAATCTCACTCAATCCATTCCTTTAAATCTCAGCTTACGGACAGGCATTTGTAGAATCTACTTTAAGTTAGCCTTTTGATATCATGAAACAATTCATACAAATCATTTTAATTTAAATTTGCCATTACTCACTTTGCTATTAATTATACTAAGCATACTGATACAGTCTTGTATCTTGTTTTTTATTTCTGATAGGATTTTGACTATTTTAAAAATATGACCACTTCTTGTATCATCCCCCTCTGAGCAGGGCATTGATTGTTAAAAGCCTGGTATCTGAATATTTGTTTTTTCACAGAACCTTGGATTTTGATTTTCCGTTCCCTTTTCCTGGATTATCAAACACCTGATGCTTGTCACTGAAATGCTTTGGGACACACAATTGAAAAGAGAAGTCAGCTGTTCTAAAAGATATCATTACATTTATTGAAGTTGCTTTGTAAACAAGTATCACATCACCTTATATATGCTTCTATTTTTTAGTAATTATACATTTTTATAAATTTACTTTTTGCATGTATGAAATAAGGAAATAAAAGATAACAGTTTAAGTCACTCAGTATTCATTAGCCATGTCCTGGGTGCACAGGAGGAGATGCAATTAAAATCCTATAGCCACGATTCTCAATCCTGGTTGCACACTGGAGTCAGGTAATTGGATTAGTATTTCTGAAGATGGAATCAGGGCATCTGTATTTTAAAGTACCACACTGTTTCTCACGTAGAGTCACTATTGAGAATTTGAGACTTTTAGAATAAAGTCTAAAATTTCATGCATAACTTTTAAACTTGTACACAACTTGGCGCCAATCTACCTTTCCAGTTTCTTCTTAACTGTTTCCTCTCTCTGCACACCAGACAATCAAATTCCCTTAGCTGTTATCTGAGAAACCGCTTTCTTTTTTTTTTTTTTTTGGTCGCGCGCGGGGCATGTGACGATATTAGCTCCCCAACCAGGGATGGAAGCTGTACCCCCTGCAGTGGAAGCGCCGGAGGCTCAACTACTGAACCGCCAGGCAAGTCACAGAAACTGCTTTCTAAAGGGCCTTTTAAACTTGTTTTCAGAAAATCCTGAAGAATTTGGATGTTATCCACAGTTAAGAGATTGGAAGGTAGGCTAAAGGGAGAGAGGAGTCGAGCAGAGGAAACACCATGAGAGGTACTTTGTAACTCTATAAAAATGTTTTCAGGGAGAATTACAGAACACTCTTCCTACCCCCGATAAACATTTTTATTCAGCTTTCAGTTTTTGATGGTGAAATTTCAATTACACTTTCTACACAGCAAACGAAAAGGCCCCAATTGGGCAGTGTTAAAACCATCCAATAAAACAAAAATTCACCCAAAGCAGTTCAATGAGTTTTCTGAGCCACCAGCCCACTTTTTTTTGTCCTCACACATTAGAAACAACTACACGGAGTGAAAAACATGAGGAAGAGCAATTCTAAAACTGGTGGCGGCGGGGGCTGCGGGCGGCTCTGGATACAAACATTGGGGTTGAGGAGATACCTGCTCTTTGCGGTTAGTCTTGTGGGCCCGGGAGCTGCTGAAGAACAGGAATGAACGCACTCGCTCGTCTCCGTCTCGGGGATGGGAATGTGGGGCGGGCGTTCTGGGTACCTTTCTCTCTAGGCCTCCACAGAAAGGATGCCTGGACCAGAGCAAAGCCGCCTCCACAAGTTCGGTATAGGGGTAGTCTCTTCGTCAGCCCAAGTATCAGCGGCTGGGCAGGCGCCTCGATGCGTGGCGTTCCCCCGGCAACCGGAGGTTCTTCCGGTCCGGGGCCACGCCTCCTCAGAGGTCTTAGCGCGTCTGCCGCCTTGCTCCTGTTAAAGAGATTGAAGAGCTTCCCAAAATGCCTGAGGAACAGTGAGGAGTATTAAAGAAGTGTGAGCAAGGGAGACCGGTTGAACTGCCGCCTCCTAGCCAGGAACCGCGCAGCCCCGCTGTGGAGCATGATGGGAGTTGTAGGCGCGCGCATAGCCTGCTGGGAGGTGCTTGGTGTCCGCGTGGGCCAAGGGCTCTTCTCTCGGTGCGCTCTCCCTACCCTTTCGGGAATGTCAGTCTCAGGGATCAGCGCTCCCTGCGGCGTCGGGGGCACAGAGGAGTGTGGATTTCCGTCGAGCACGGGCGCAGTGTGGTGACGACAACTGCAGGACCCGACTGTGCGCTCTAGGGCGAGGAGTGCGGGGGAATTGCCTTGTTGCCTATCGCATCCACCCTCTTCCAGGCTCTGCGAGGCCTGAGGTCCAAGAGTCCTAGGGAAGCAAAACTGTTCATGTGAGCAGGGAGAGGAGATAAACTCACAGGCATTTTTCGGCAAAGGAAGTCTGCCTGTAACCGGGCTACTGAGCTGTCTGATCTCTAGAGATTTCCATGAGGCATAATCTCTTATGATTAGATTACAGTCCCCAGAAGGAAATCGGCAGCTGGTCTGGAAGGGAAATCAGTAGTTTGAATGCTTCAAGTTAGCTACCTTCTTAAGATGCTCTGAGAAGGCGATGGCACCCCACTCCAGTACTCTTGCCTGGAAAATCCCATGGATGGAGGAGCCTGGTAGGCTGCGGTCCATGGGGTCGCGAAGAGCCGGACACGACTGAGCGACTTCCCTTTCACTTTTCACTTTCATGCATTGGAGAAGGAAATGGCAACCCACTCCAGTGTTCTTGCCTGGAGAATCCCAGGGACGGGGGAGCCTGGTGGGCTGGCGTCTATGGGGTCACACAGAGTCGGACACGACTGAAGTGACTTCAGCAGCAGCAGCAGTAAAATGCTCTGGGGTTTTATAGTAATGGACTTCCCTTGTGGCTCAACTGGTAAAGAATCTACCTGCAATGCGAGAGACCTGGTTTGATCCCTGGGTTGGGAAGATCCCTGGAGAAGGGAAAGGCTACCCACTCCAGTATTCTGGCCTGAAGAATTCCATAGATCCATGGGGGTCGCAAAGAGTCGGACACGACTTTCACTTTCACTTTAGCAAAGGGATTCATCTCCTTTGTTAGCCATGAATATGAGATTATTTACCCCCTCCAACTACCTGGTGTTATGTTTACTACCTGACCTGTTCTTTGGCTTTTCAGTATTTTGGCCTATTAAATGGATTGCGTGCGTGCGGACGTGCTAAGTCGCTTCAGTCGTGTCCCACTGTGAGACCCTATGGACCATAACCTGCCAGGCTCCTCTGTCCATGGGATTCTCCAGGCAGGAATACTCGAGTGGGTTGCCATTTCCTTCTCCAATTAAGTGGATTGAGAATGAAAAAGAGACTAGAAGGAATTATATGTTAATAAAAGTAATAATGGGAGAAAGGTTGTATTTGCATGATCATGAGGTGCTTTTTTTTCCCAAATTTCAAATGTGACTCTCTTATTTTTTACAATGGAAAAAAAACGTGGTTCTGGGCTAGCGACTCTGTTAAAAGACAAAAACTAGTAAAACACAAACCCCCAAAAACCTATAGCTGCATATCCAAAAGAACTTATTGACCAAGTCTTTGGAAAAAATGGAATATGGAAATAAATTCTTCCTTATTGTGTGGCCTTAGGCCAAATAACCCTGCTCTATTGTTCAGCTTCCTCACCTTCAAAAACATTATATAGCTCATTGGGTGGTTTTGAGGAATAAACAGGTAATAGAAGTATGTATGTTTGACACATAGTAGGTGTTCAATAAATAATTTCCTGTCCACCTTTGTCCTGAAATTTTTATTATATGGATAAGATTTTTAAATGTGGTCCTTTAACTTCTGACTAAATAAAATTTACAGCAAGGTGTTGATTATTTTTATGTGTATCTGGATTTTGCAACTCACTTTGAAAAAAGTTGAAGTGAAGTGCTTACCTTTTTTTTTTTCTTAGAGCTAAGCAGAAATCTTATGTTTCAGGAAACTATAGTGGACAGACTTAATTTTCTTTTTGGAATCGATATTTTCTGCCTCTGGATTGAGTTCTGTTTTTGATTAGTACAAAACATTTCCTGAAAACTGGAAACAAAATGGAGAGATGGGATATCCAACTTTTCAGTCAATTTAAGCAGATGATATAATTCATCTGAAAAATTAGCTAAGTGAATTTTTAGGGTACATAATTCTCTCACAAAAATTTAGCTAGGTAAATAGTTATCTTAGATATTTGTAGTTGCTGTGTTGGCTTCTTATTATTAGAGTTGAAATAGTGGTATGAAACCCACAGCCTAGTCACTAATCTGGAAAATGCCAGTTTTGAAAATAACAACCTTAAAAAAAGTAAATATTCCATATGGTAGAATCTGCTGTTTTGGTGCTTTGCCAACCCAAACAGATCTCAACAATGCACTCATAGTTCAGTATACAAATTGGTTTCACTTGATTTAAGAAGTTAGTTTGGCTCTCCTCATTATGAGAATGAGAAGCTTTAACAGTCATATTTAATTTTATGAGGGCTACTTAAGATACCTGTTTAAGGAAATAAAATTTCAAGTACTCTATTACCAGATAAATTTCATACTGGCTTTTGGAACTGTACAGAAGAATTCTAAGTGAGAGAAGAGTGAGATATGATGAATACAGCTCTATTCTGACTAATTCATGATAGTTTTAATGTCTTTTCTTACGAAGAATTTTAAAAAACTACAGAAAATCCATGATTTGTAATACACTGGAAGTTTTTGGAATGAAATGTTGGTGGTCTAAAGCTGTTGGAACAGTTGTACATTATTTGTATCTTTTGGTCATCTGCAATTTGTGTACAATATTACCTATGCAATGAGCATTTATTTGAATCTCACAAAATATTTTGCTGATATAAAATCACTACAAAAATATGTACTAATTATTTATAGTGATTTATATGATTTTCTTCCCTGGTGGCTCAGATGGTAAAGAATCCACCTGCAATGCATGAGACCCAGGTTCAATCCCTGGGTTGGGAAGATAACCTGGAGAAGGGAAATGGCAACCCACTCCAGTATTCTTGCCTGGGAAATCCTAAGACAGAGGAGCCTGGCAGGCTATACAGTCCATGGGGTCGCAAAGGGTAGACACAATTGAGCAACTAACACACACACGTGAATTTATGTCTTGATCTTAATATTATTTTGAAAGATTACAGCTGTGATTTTGTCTTCAAAATTACTAATATATCTAAAGAGCATCTAGATTTAATAGACTAAAAGATAAGTTATATTAAATAATGATCGATACAATAATACAAAAGCCACAAAGTCAACCACCAGAACTGTAACTTTTATTTGCTAATAGATATTTTAATATACAGGCTTACTCCATCTGTAAGACCCTGATAATACCTCTTAGGAAATCATAGAAAAATAAAATACAGTAATTAGTAACTTGTACTTTGTACAAAAATCTTATTATGTTGCTCAGCAGATAGGTTTGCTAAACACCATATTCTTTCAGCAAATTGATAGATGACATATGTAATGCAGCTCACCACAAACATCCCTCATTGAGAGCTGAGCATTCTAAAACACTATAACTTGTAAGCATGCCAGCACATGAAAAATTTACATGAAACATCATATTACAGTAGATTTTTATAAGATGAAAACAATACCACCTTCAAGTAAGTTTGGATTTCTTCACTGTCATAGTGAAGTAGATAATAGGTAGGATCGAAGTTCTGTAGTTAACTCCCTCTTACTGTGTTTAATCTTTCTACCATGTTGTGATGCAACCAGTAAAGAGAACCTGAGTGGAAGGCATATACTGAAGCTCTAAACAGTCATATAATACCAAGGAGAAAAATGATGCAGTGGGGCTGCACTTCCTTATTCCCACAAATAGATCTTTTCTCCCTTTTTGCAAGAGTAGATGGGTACAGTCCTAAATCCACAATTAATGCTAGATAACTTTATGACAAGTTACAAAGAAATACATTTTAAAAATCATTCATGCTTACAGGAAAGAAAAATGTTTTCAGCTCCAGTTTTTCATTAGTCAAATATTACTCTATGAGGGATTAAATGTCTCAACCTAGACAGATGTTATCTAGGCATTTAATATAAATGTACTATTTAGTATTTAATAAACTTTTTAGGATTTTTGTTACAAAGATTTTTATAACTTTTAAAATTTTGAATACACTGAAACTGTCAAATCTACCATTTTATATTAGACATGACCATTTAAATATTACATGTTTAAGCAAATACATATTTGTAAGTACACATATATATTTTTGGCTATGCTGAAAGAGAAAAAATAGATAATCTTATTCCATTATTCACAATCTAATTTTACATAAAATCCAAAGAATTATTATGCACGTATAAAACACATAACGTCTATCCAGAAATAAAGCTGCAAGCATAATGAAAAAAATCACACCCCTGCTGTAGGATCAGAGAGAGGGCGCAATGAAAAAATAACCATATAGCCCATGTGTTTCTCCTAAATGATAGATGTTTTTATGTGAAAACAGCAAAATAAAAGTATTGTTTCACCAAAAGATTACAGCCTAACTACCTTTCTTAAAAAAAATTCAGATGGTGTGTCAAACCCTCTCAAAATAGTGTTTTGAGAAAATTGACTGTGTGAATGTACAATACGCATCGTTTAGGATTAAACTAATTTTTATAGACTTTAAATTAGAATAGCTACATGATCTGTCTTTTACTGTAATAAACAAAAATAAATCATGAAAAGTGTCTATGACATTGACAAGTCCTCAATTTCTACATTATGGAAAAAGGACTCTGTTACCAGCTTCTTTGGAAAACTCAGAATTCAGTTTCAAGTCTTCCAAGTAATATGTCTCAAAAATATTTAGTAAAAATGGCTTTAAAATATTTTATTCAATAGGTCTTTTTCCTGTGGTGTATTATGTACAAATACCCATCGCCTATGTTTATATATGCATGGATATAGGTATATAGATGGGTGTGTGCATTTCCCCTTTAGAACTCCTAACACATCTCTCCTTCAGCCTTTACTCCTTTCCCACTCCCCATATTGAATTTTATCTCCTCTTGGTAAAATGCAGCTACTCACATAGTAACATACTTACCTTTCTATCACAAATCTACCAATCTATCTGCATATCACGCAGTCTTCCTTCCCTCTCATTTTAGTTCTTTGTGGCTCCTCATATCAAAAACTAACCTTCCTACTTATGCCACGAATCCGAATCCACCTCTCAAAGCCAGTTCTAATTAAATTCTCTCTTGCATAATCAGTTTCCCCCTTTCTACCAGATCACTCTCATTAGTGTATAAATATGTATTCTTTCTCTAAACACACACACACACACACACACACACACACACACTACTCTTGACCCTACATCTACTTGCAGTTACTCAGCTACTGCCTATTTCTGTTGCTTTCTTAGGGTAAAATTCCTTGAAAGAGTTGTTTATAGATATTGACTCCACCTTCTTTCCTAAAGTATCTTCTAATCCACTTCAATCAGGCTTTAATTTCACTACTTCAAAGAGACTGTCCTCGTCAAAATCATTAGTAACTTCCATGTTCCTAAGCCCCATGGCCATTTCTTTATTGTAAACTTGACTTCTTAAAGCATTTAATCCATATGGCCATTGCATTTTTTGTTCTCTACCTTACCTCACACTCCTCAGGGTCCTCTGCTGGTTTCTAATTCTCCACTTAACTTTTACATTGATACTACCTGGATCTCAATCAAGGCCTACTTGTCTATCTTAAGGCTTTTCTAAGGTGATTTGAAAATCTTAAATACTATGTATATACTGAAAGTGAAAGTGAAGTTGCTCCGTGGTGTCCGACTCTTTGCGACCCCATGGACTGACCAGGCTCCTCAGTCCATGGAATCTTCCAGGCAAGAGTACTGGAGTGGGTTGCCATTTCCTTCTCCAGGGGATCTTCCCAACCCAGGGATCGAACCTGGGTCTCCCGCACTGCAGGCAGACGCTTTACCGTCTAAGCCACAGGGAAGCCCATGTATATACTGATGACTATTAAATCTTGATGTCGAGCCCTGATTGCTCCTTAGAACTCTTATGTACAACTGTCTGTTTGATATCTCCATTTGATTACTTAACAGACATCTCAGGCATTACATGGCTAAAACTAAACTCCTGATTTTTTCCCTCCAAACCTGCTTCTCTTGCACCACCACTATGTTTCTTATTTTCCAAACGTAGAGTTTATCTTTGATTTTTCTCTCTTCATCTCTCGGCCCAGTCTATTAGCATGCTCTGTCTTTAAAATACCAATATCCATCTGCCTCTCTCCATATTCACTGCTGCTGCTGCTGCTGCTGCTAAGTCGCTTCAATCATGTCCGACTCTGTGCGACCCCATATTCACTACTTCAACTCTAACAAAAGTTACCGTTTTTTCCTTTTTTGCTTAAACTATTTCAGTAGCCTCATAAATGTTCTTTGACCTCCGTCTTGTTTTTGCCTCTCTTTGGCTCATAAACTGTATACCAAGCACACTGTTCTCTCTACCCTCAAACATTCCAAACTCACATATTAAATTGTTCCTTCTGCTTGGAATTTCCCCAGATTTTTTCACGACTTGTTTCTTCATGATTTTCAGATATTGGTTTAAATATCACATTCACATTCAGAGAAGATTTCCCTTACCTCTTAATAGAAGAAGCCACAGTCATGCTATGTAACAATATTAATTTAATTTTCAGCACAGCACTTATCAGTACTTCTTCACTGTATATCTTTACCACTAGGTCAATCGCATGAGACAGGGGCTTTTGCTTGTCTTGGTCACTTTGTGTCCTCCATGTTTAGAATAGGACATTGGTACAAGATAGTGTTTAATAAATGTTAGTTAATGAAGGAATGGACTTATGGATAAATATATATTTAAAGTACATCAGTATATTTTTAAATGAAGAATTATACAGTTTTGGACTAGCAAACAGACATGATTTACTTTAATTTTGTTCATTTGTTTGTTATATCTGTTCTCCATGGTATAAATAGCTTTAATTGGACAAATCATTATTTTTTGCTATTCTTTATATTACACTGATGCTGCCGCTAAGTCACTTCAGTCATGTCCGACTCTGTGCGACCCCATAGACAGCAGCCCACCAGGCTCCCCTGTCCCTGGGATTCCCCAGGCAAGAATACTGGAGTGGGTTGCCATTTCCTTCTCCAATGCATGACAGTGAAAAGTGAAAGTGAAGTCACTCAGTTGTGTCTGGCTCTTAGTGACCTCTTTGACTGCAGCCCACCAGGCTCCTCTATCCATGGGATTTTCCAGGCAAGAGTACTGGAGTGGGTTGCCATTGCCTTCTCCTTATATTACACTACAGATATCTATTTCATTTAATGGTAGATTGATCAAGATTGTAAGATGAGGAATGAAATGTTTTGCTTTCTCAAAGGAATTTTTGGAGGCTCTGAAGAAAATAAGCAACTGATGCAAAATTGGAAGGGTTTTACCTCTTTTTTTTTTTTTGTAGTATTCCATTTAGTGAAATTTTAAAAACTGAATAAAAGTAAACAGTGGGAAATAACTACAAAATATATGCTAACTATTTTGAATATATAAACTCTAATGGAAGATTTTCTTTTTGTATTTCCATTTATGAGAAAATAAAAGTGTTTGCTTTCTTCAGCAGACTTTATGGAATATATGACCAAATTTATAAAAAAGAAGAGTAGAACTTAAAAAATAATAACTTCTAGCCACTATCTTGGAGAAGGCAATGGCACCCCACTCCAGTACTCTTGCCTGAAAAATCCCATGGATAGAGGAGCCTGGTGGGCTGCAGTCCATGGGGTCGCTAAGAGTCGGACACGCCTGAGCAACTTCACTTTCACTTTCACTTTCATGCATTGGAGAAGGAAATGGCAACTCACTCCCATGTTCTTGCCTGGAGAATCTCAGGGATGGGGGAGCCTGGTGGGCTGCTGTCTATGGGGTCGCACAGAGTCGGACACGACTGAAGTGACTTAGCCGTAGCAGCCACTATGTTATGTTTTTGACTTCAACTTCTCTGAGAATTGGGAAATTAAAATCAATATTAGAGAGATTGAGTGGAAATATACAAAGCAATTCTTTTTTTTTAATACTTAAAATAACTGAAAAGAGAAGGCAATCTCCTTGAAAGAATATAAGCATTTAGAGGTCATAAGATTTAATGTACAACTAATACATAGGTATCATATTTTTTAAACATTTAAGACTAGTGTAAAAAGTACTTATTTACATTTTACACATAATCTTATACATTTATATGTATCTGTATAAAGGTATAAATTGATTCTAAAAGGCTACCCTTTCAATCAGTTTTTACCTGCATCTTATATATGCTGTTTTACATTTAATAAAGCACAAGAAAAATCTCATTATTAATAGGAGTGAAACATTAATAACTATAAAGTATTTGACAGTCTGATATTCAATTTTGCAGGGTAAATTCTTTAATTATATATGAAATAGTTCTTTAGAAATCAAAAGGACTATTAATATGGAAATGCTAATAATTGTGATCATTTGGTCTATTAATAAACTTAAACATAAATTTAAATTTTTGATATTTGGGAAAGATTTCTAACTGTATATAGCATTACATATTTTAACAATTATCAGTGAATATATTTATATTAGAGTCTCATCCTCAAAATGTATTTTAATTTCAAAATTACCAGTAAGAGTAACATGACAATACTTTTCATTCACTGTTTTGTATTAATTTTTTGTTTGCCTTTTAAATGGGATAATTAATAGTTATATCAGAAACTCCTCTTTGTATTGTCTTTTTGTCTTTTCCTCAGTTTTGGAATTTGGTCCATTTTCATATTCAGAATTCATGCTCTGTCTCTGATTTTTAAAAAATTAAGGTTATTATAGAAGGTATAACTAACATTTTAGGAAACATGGACTGTTAATTAACAATTATTCCATCAAAAGTCAAAATTAAGCTGTCAAAGCTTATACTGCATATAAAATTAAACCTAAGTATAGTTTGTGAAAAATGTGCAAAGCTATTTAAATTTCCAATAATACACTCTAAAGAAAAAGTATGATTAACAAAATGATTAATAATATATCATAAATAAAGCACATATAGTTATCTTTAAAATCTACTCTCACTCATATTCATGTTAGGAATGCTCAGGTATTGTGCCTTTCCAAGAAACAAATGCTCCCATTTCATATTTAGATTTTTGTTCCCTTGGAGACCTAAAACACTTAAAATTATGTCAAAACTCCATTTCTGTAAGAAGAAAATGAGATTTTTGCATTGTATAAATATATTAATACAATTTCTTTAAATACATATATATGGCATAGGAAGAACAACATCAAATTAAAGCAAATTAAACATTTCAATAATGAACATTTATGCATGTTAAACCTTATTTTCCAAGCAGTACGTCTTAAAACGCCTCAGTCTTTATTTTTATATTGTCCATGAAAATTCAGTGCTGTTTTAAAGATACTTTTGAATATACTGTAATAGTAACTCTAGATAAAATACCAATGGATTTTCAAACAAATTGGTTTTAACAATGCTCACATTAGTCACACTGACAAAAAATAGCTTGTTAAGTTACAAGTCTGTTAGCAAAAGAGTGGTCATTGATTTTGTCATAGAGCTTCTAAAGACCACACATTTAAGCAGATTTATTTGAGTAGTATAATGTGGCAATAAATAAAACATGTACTGTTAAATAAAAACTTCATTACAACTTTAATAATAATACTGAGTAAATAATTCTAAAGAGCATAACAGTTATACTTTATATGACAAATGAAGTGATGGTAATTAATTCTGGCTTCTCTCTGACTGAATGAAAATGTGTTTAAGGGAAAATTTAACAAAAGCGATTTCTATTTAAATGCATATATTTCATTCTACAAATTACTAAATGTGGAAGAGAGACCTAAATTATTATCAAGACAACAGAAGATGACATTCTAAGTTGGGTAAAAACCTTAAAAGTGTATTGTTTATTTATTTTTATGATTTAGCACTCTTCACTCCATCTATCATGATTTCAAAAAATTAAATGATATTTGGTCTTTTTAGAACAAAGGTAAATTAAGACTGTTCCAAGGACAATAATCTATAAATGTAGAAAAACTAGTTTAGAAATGTTTACATGGATACTGCTTGTCATATTTAACTCATGAAAACAATGACATCTATCTACAAAGTTAATAATGCCTAAACATAAAATTTGATTTAGATATATGAAAAATGAAGATTCTCATGTCCTTGGAGTTTTCTTTATAATAAGGTATTATTTTGGAATATGGACATTTCTCTCTTCAGTGAGGGCTAATGACATGGAGATTCTGATGCTAACTAAATGAGAATCCAGAAGTAGTGTTGTCCTCCTTTTATTATTTTGTTGAACACCTTAAAGTCATATCTCAGTTGTTCTGATTTACAGTTTGAGTTATTATCTTAACCAAAAGTAAGTTTATCATGAAAAATTAAAGATAAGACTGACGTTACAAATAGTGAAGAAATATGGATGAAAACAAAGCTTTACTTGAGAGAAAAATTTCAATAATTCTGATACTTTTCTAATTTACAACTCCCAGGAAATTGTGTTAATCTGTATTTTATTTTCTAATTGAAAGTAGATACTACATCTTTATATATAATACATTTAAAAGCGATCTTTCATTCTCATCTGTTAGGTAATTTTCCTTTAATGCTTTTGTATTCTTAAGGATTAATTAGCTCTAAAAGATAGTTGAATTCTTCTTTGAGACGTTCCTCTTTAAAAGAAACAAATCAAAATTTCTTTTAAGAATACAGAGACTTGGTAATTCTAATAAACCAGTGTGGAAATTCAAGCAAAAACCTTCTTTATTTTGTTTAGAAAGAAACTTTGCTTTCAATGCACAAGTGCAAAAATATAACAAAATGGAGGTGCCTTGGTACTATTAAGATAAACCCAACACTGTGTTTTTAAAAGATGAAATTTATTTTTCTTTTCTAAAAGATGAAATTTAGTTTTTAGTAGTGCTTTGCTGCCTGTAGTAATTGTACCTTACTTTTCATTTTTTGTTTCACTTTTAAAGTAATTTTGAATCAACATTGATAGGCTAAGATTAACCTTCAAATCTATTCATGTACTGTTAAATAAAAACTTCATTACAACTTAAAAAATATTACTGAGGTAATAATTTTAAAGAGAGCAACAATTATACTTTATATGAAAAGTGAAGTAATATAATTAATTCTGGCTTCTAAGTTGCCAATGTCAACAGGATTTTGTTGCCTCTTTTGAATTAAGAGCAAATAACCTAAGTCTTCCAATATAAATATCCTTTTATAAATCCATCATTAATTTGAAATTCTAATTATTAATCAGAAGAAAGAGGCTTCGTTAAAACTACATTCTGATGACCCGCATCTTCCTCTGGATATTTTGTCTTTTCTCTCAGAATACAGGTATATCATGTCACATCCTCTTATAACATACAAAAAGTATATTTTATCCTAAGAAATCTTTGAAACACTTGCCTAATACTTGCCTTTTTAAGGGAATAGTAAGAGAAAGATGGGGCATTTACTCTTCTGAAATGTAAGACTTTTCTTTTCCTTTATTTCATCTAGTAATATGTCAGCTCTGGTTGTGAGTAATCATTTCTTTCCTTTGTTAAATATGTGCTGGGCTGTGCTAGGTTGCTCAGTCATGTCCGAATCTTTGAGACCCCATGGACTGCAGCCTGCCAGGTTCCTCTGTCCATGGGATTTCCCAGGCAAAAATACTGGAGTGGGTTGCCATTCCCTTCTCCACGGGGTCTTCCCAACCCAGGGATCAAACCCAGGTTTCCCGCATTGCAGGCAGATTCTTTACCAGCTGAGCCACTAGGGAAGCCCTTTGTTAAACATATCATGTTGGAAAGAATTTTATGCAACCATTGCAGTCATATACTCATCGTTACATTTCCTAGGGCCAGTGAGTTGGCTTGCGCAGGAGAGTACCCCAGCATTGTTTTGAGAAATGGTTGATGTTTTCTAACTGAAGGCACCTTTGAGGTAGTGAGTCTACACATGAACTGAACAGTCTGCCACAGGACAGTGGCAGTATGTGACTCCTGAGGAGAGTCAAAATGGTAGGTAACGAGATTGTCTTAGAGAATCAAACAAGTGTGTTCCCTTCTGTCAGAAGAAGTGTGGAGGCGTTTATGAAAAAATTTGAGGTCCAAAATATCTCCTTTCATAGGGACTGCAAATCCAATTGCAAATAAACAAGGTTTTATTTATTTAATGCATTTTTGTTCTATAGAAAGAACTAAGTGACATGGAAATTACAGCAAACACGGCAGATAGGCTCTAAGTTTTAAGCTTAAGAGATACTTAGAGGTAAGGACAGTACAGTCAAACTCATCTTTGCCATAAAATTTTATGCATGTAAGGGACACCTTGTAGATATTTGTTAAACTGAACTACAGTTTGCTGCTGCTGCTGCTGCTAAGTTGCTTCAGTCGTGTCCGACTCTGTGCGACCCCATAGATAGCAGCCCACCAGGCTCCCCCGTCCCTGGGATTCTTCAGACAAGAACACTGGAGTGGGTTGCCATTTCCTTCTCCAATGCATGAAAGTGAAAAGTGAAAGTGAAGTTGCTCAGTCGTGTCCGACTTTAGCGATCCCATGGACTGCAGCCTACACTGCCTTTATTGAACATTATTATCAAAAGTGAAAATCTTTTGAAAATGCTGATCATGAAAACAAAAAGTTGGATGACTTCAGTGCCCTGTATTCTAATGGAAGAACACCATCAATCTACCTTTTGGAGTCTTCATACAAAAAGAATTAAAATATTTTCAGATTGAATGTGAATATGAGTCTTTTCTACTTAACGGAATTTGAGCTTGGAAAAGTTGAAGTGATGATACTAAGAGAAGTGATTACATCTGCTTCTAATATCTTTATTATATAAAGATATATACCAACTGTGAGTTGATAACAGTTTCTAATTCTTAAAATATTTTCTTTAAAATGTAATACATTTCCTTAGCTAAAACAGTAGAAAAGGATCATCTTCATCTGTTTTGAAATAACTTTCCAAAGCACTTAATTTTCAGTTATTGAAAAGCCAGAACTCATACACTCTGTATGTGCAAATGCTCCCATTTATGCAGTAGGACCCAAAATATTAAAGTATGACTTTTGCAACATTCCTGTTTTTCCTCCACCTTCAGCCTCTTCTAGGGAGGTCTGTAAGATATTTTTGGATTTCCTGCATTCCTTTTCTTTTGTTGATAGGGATATGGGGTGGAGTGGCAGAAGCTGAGAAAAGAAAAAAGATGGGATGGAAGAATAAAGAGAAAAGAACCAAGGGGGTGGGGAAGAATGTTTAAAAAAGGAATAGAAAAATAAGACCTAGTATTGGTGAACATTTTGAAGTAAAAGATTTAACTTAAAGATTTAACTTTCTTTACAGAGTAGAAATTTGGTAAGAAAATATAAAAATGGATTTTTAAGAAAACTGTGGTTGGGAGATAGGTAATGCAATTCATTCTTTATCACGTCAGAAGACCTATTACAGAAGACTTTCTGTAAAGACTGCTTTTCAAGGACTGAATTTGGATTTGTTTTCCATTCATGGGCTGAGATGGGCCTTAAAGCTGTTCAGGTGTTAGTTGGATAGATTTTAAGAGTAATTCAGGGTGAAGGAAGAGAAATCTTTTTTTTATTATGACATTCATAATATTTATCAACAGTCATAATTCAGTGAAAATGTGCTATAATTCTTGATTCATGTTAAGCCAAGAGCTTTGCAACTTCTGATGGCTTTTTTAGTGTAATGATTTATATACTAAATCTCTTCATTGTTTTTACATTTTTTTCTCAATTATGTCTTATCCTATGAGATAATGAACTACAGACTGGAAACTAACTGCATAGAAAATAAAATAATAATGGTTCCTTCAACTAATTTTCAAAATCTAAAAAGCCCCTCAGTAACAAAGACTAGGAAATTTAATATAAAGCAGGTATATGAGTATATATGCATATTTTAGTTATTAAAGATTATTTCTGAAGGCTGTGACTTATGGGAGTTACTCATATAATTAAATTATATGCTTATGAATATTAAACAGCTTTAATTAATGAATATATGCACTAGTAAATATCAAAATATTTCAGGTAAAATTTTCAAATCTGTGATTGGTATGCAATAAAGAAATAGATATATTTATTTTTTAATGTTTCTGTTTAATTTTGAACATCTTGCTCTGACCATGATGAAGTTCAAATTTATACTAAAGATCACCATGCTTACAGTTCTAAAAAATATAAATATAACATAAATGTAAATTTTAAAGAGGATTTGGGGTTAGAGAGAAAGTGAAAAGGCATTTTTCTAATATCACAGAAAGATGTTTAGGAAGGGAAAAAAAGCACAAGTTAACCAGATATAGAATAGGATCGTTGGAGTTTTAAAGAAAAGCAATTCTTAACAGAGATCTTTAATCTTGCAAGCACTGAATGCCCACCCCATAGACATTTCAATACTTTATAGAATTTATTTAATCAAAGTATACAGATGTTGCTGACAGAGTCCTATGGAAGACCATAATTATTCTATTCCTTATCTTTCTAAATATGTTTTTGTTGCATTATAAAAATAAATATATATGATTAATAAATTTTATCTGTTTTACATCTGTTCTTATTCAATATATATTTGAAGATAGGTAAATATGGAAATTTTGCATTTTCTCTAAAAGTATCCAGATCTGTGTAAATGTATCAGCAACCCACAGACAGCCTGCAAGTGATGCATGACTGTGTGGGTGGCGGTTAGAAAATGTTGCTAGCTATTTCTGACACACTTAAAAAGGGATGGATTGCCCATTTTTTTTCTTTTTCAGTGTACTATAATGGATATTTTAAAGACTCTTCCTTCTATCTCTCTCTCTCTCTTTTTTTTTTTTAAATGAGAAAAATTTAGCTGTGGTTGACAAAAATCAGAGCAAAAGAAGTATATGGAAGGGCCTAGTCTAATGGGACAATCCACAAATCTTAAAATAAGGAAAAACAGGGACTCCTTTATGGCAAGAAAACTACTATGACCAAAAAATGTAATTTAGGTAGGAATTTGAGAATGTGGGTAGGGCACCTTCAGCTCCAAGATCAAATAAAACCTAATTTTTATATTAAACCAGTATCTTTAGACAACCTGCTCTTTTTTTTTTCCCCCTTCTTAATACATTCTTGCTACTCTTCCACCTAGCACAGTAGTCATTTTTTTTTTTTTTTAGTTTCACAGGGAACAGCTGATTTTATAGTTGAATTTATTCATAATACAGTACTGTTTTGGTAAGCTGACTCAACTTAGTTCAATGAAAATTATATTTGCCTGTTTTTGCAGCCTCCAGAAGATTATGGCAACAACGCATCTTAGCTGTGTTTATATTTTTATGTTACTGTAGCAAGGATTCAGGTTGCACACAATTCATTTATGATCTTTTTATACCTTCTTTGGTGTATACAATGGCCTACTTGTACCTTGGAAGGTTTGGAAAACATCTCAGCATGTTCATGTAACTTATTTTCAGGAACAAAACAAAAATTCTTAAACTTGCAAAATGTACCAGTATTAGACTAGCTCTATGTGTTTATTTTCTTAGGCCACCATATAACTATCATAAAATTCTGTTTAAATTAAATCTTTCTACATTTTATCTAAGGCTATACTCTTAGATATTCTATTCAAAGCAATTCTGCTGAGAATTATTAATTTTCTCAATGCTTTATTACTCTTGCAAATTTATGAAGATAAACCAAGGGAACAGTCATGGATTTATTCCATGCTTCCCTCTATTTAAAGCCTCTAGAGCAATGGACTCACTCTTGGTCTTTCCAGGCATGATCTTTATAATGTTGAGAAACATATTGATAGTAAAAAAAAAAAAAAATTACATGGAAAAGCCTGTAAACTACCACATACTATGACATATGAAAGACACTATCAAGTTAATAATAATAATAATAAAAAAAAGACAAACCAAGACTTCCAAGTTTTAGAAGCACAGTATGTTTCTCCCTCTCTCTCCCTTGATGACTCCCTTCTCACCATAGTCGCACGCGAAAAGAATTCACTACATGAAATCATTATCTTTTCTACAAACAATTCTAACACTATCAGGCACTGACAGGTAAAGAATTGTAGAATAAAGTAACAATATGACCCACAGAGTTGAATATAATTATCTAAAAAATAATTATTCATGTTAGTTTGGAAAATACTTGATCACAAAACATGAAAGAAAGGTTAACTATTTCTTTTTCATCTACCATCAAACTCTAAATACGTCATTAACCCCAAATTCCTTTGGATTAAGTCCTTGAACACTTCTGAGATACAGTTATACAAAGTTACACATCCATGCTGAGTTATTTACCACGTGTAGTGATAATCTGCAGTGCGCCAGGGTTTTATTTGCAGGTTATTCAGAGAGGAGCTATGAAGAGTGATTTTTAAATCCAGGTTGGAAGTATAAACAAAAGGTATGTGTGCCTGTAGCCTGAAGAGGAGACTGCAGTTTGTGAGGTGATGTTTGGAGAATCAGAAGAGAGGGTAGTAGAGAGGATATCTTTCATTTTAGAAATACTGAGGCACAAAACACAGGTGCTTGTAGTACTTTTATACATGAAATCCCTTCTCCTGTACGTGCAGCATGTGTAAACGTAAAGTCTGTATACTGCTGACTATTCGTCTCTGGTGTCCAATGAGTATGACTCCAATTCTTCTAATATCACTGTGAGAGATTGAGAGACAGAGAGAATATGAACATTTAGATCTGGTAAGTACGGCAGAGAGGAAAGACACATTTAGATAAGGGAAACAAACACATGTCATATTTGCCACAAATTTCATATCTGGTAAAATGAGTGTTGAAGCAGAGATATAAATGGACAATAGGAATTTGTTACTTTATTCTTTACACTGGTGCCAGAGACTGTGTCAAGTCAACCTCAAGTTTAAAAGTACAAAGAATTCAGGTACCGACGTCATGTTCAGACATTTCATAAGCCCAGGGGTTTTATGTAATTATATAAATTTTTAACAATATTAGCAAAATAGTCAGCATGCAGGATAAAAAATATAATGTGAACTCCATTTGAATTGCCATGGTCTTGGTCTTTCAATAATCTGAAAAAATGCCATTGTATTATGTTGAACAGTATGAAATTGCTATTACTATTAATATTTTAAAACAATGGCAATTTCACATGGTCAACCTACTAGTCTTAGTTATCTGTCTTTTAAACATATGTTGAGTATTTTCACTGCACTCAGGAAACGATAGTCTTTGAGAAAGTGGAAAAATGCCAGACCATTGTAATATAGAGACAAAACTCTGAGAAAACATAATATATTATTACAATTATAATATTTGATGAAAGTAATAGTAATTGATTTAGTGTATATGAATTGTAAATAATTTGCTGAGGTAAAGCTATATTGATGCAAAGTCTATGATGTGAACAAGGATAATATGCATTTTAGATAGCATTTAAAATCTTTAAATAATTATTTGAATTAAATATATTCTTTCAAAGGAAAATAGTTAAAAGTGTAATGCCCAACTTTCACTAGAATGATTATCAGAAATGGTGAGGAAAGATGTGGAAATGCCATACTAGTGTCAAGAAAGGTAGTTTAACTATTGTATTCCTGATATAGAAATAGTATTTGAATTTACAATCTCCTAAGTGGACAACAAAGGTCCATCTAGTCAAGGCTATGGTTTTCCCAGTGGTCATGTATGGATGTGAGAGTTGGACTGTGAAGAAAGCTGAGTGCCGAAGAATTGATGCTTTTGAACTGTGTTGTTGGAGAAGATTCTTGAGAGGCCCTTGGACTGCAAGGAGATCCAACCAGTCCATCCTAAAGGAGACCAGTCCTGAGTGTTCATTGGAAGGACTGATGCTGAGGCTGAAACTCCAATACTTTGGCCACCTCATGCGAAGAGTTGACTCATTAGAAAAGACTCTGATGCTGAGAGGGA